>NW_010243280.1:14323-58625 GCF_000690775.1 Eurypyga helias | reverse complement strand
AGGGCCGAGCGGGTGTGCCGCGAGACACTGCGGCCTGCCTGGTGCAGAGCCAGCGTGCATGGGTGTGCTCTGCGAGAGTGGGTGGCTGGCACCAAAAACCACTGTGCCTAGGAATAGCAAACAAGGCAGTGACAAAAACCTGAGGCTTGACTGTATCTTACATTGAATTTTATCCCAAATTTTCATTTACATCAGCAAGTGAACATGCCATTTTAATAGTCAAAGTATTTTCCGATCTTTTAAACCATTCCCATGACGCCAGCAGTGGTGCTCAGCATGACAATCCCAGCCTGCTTTCTTGCCTGCCTCGTGAGAAGGTAAAGGGGCAGTTGCACTGTAGCAGTTAAGGATCTCTTGGCTTTCCCCCTTTTTAGTGGTTGGTTGTTTTGGGTTTTTTTTTCCTCTCCATTGTTCATCTTGGTTATGTTTGGTACCTTAGAAGATACTTCATTCAGTATAGTTGTTTGTTTTTGTTTGTTTGTTGTTGTAGTATTCCAGAATAAGGAAATATGGCCTGAATGAAGTTGCCTGTGCCATGTAAATGCTTTGAAGCTTTGTAATGGCAGAAGCTAGGTCTTCGGAAATTAAAAGATCCCGAATAAGTTTGTCACTCAGTAAAAATAAGGAAAAAAAAGGAACAACAAAAAGAGCGGAAGGTAAAGGAACATCGTCTGTACCATCAGCATCCTCCTCTATTATTTCCTTTTTTAACAACATTCCCCCTGTCAAAATTACCTGTCCCATGTGTGGGCAAATGGTGCCGAGATACGGAATAAATGAGCATATGGATGAAACATGTCAGAGGAACCATAGTGGGATTGGCATCGTTGATTCAACACTCAAGCGTTTTAGGAATGAGAGTCCCCCAGCTGCAAATGTGAACAGTAATTCCAGCTCCCATTTTTCAAAAAACATCTTAAATTTAGAAACAAGCCCTTCCAAAAGCAGTTTGTTAGAAACAGAAGGTAGTACTACACAACAGATCAGCCCTTATTTTAGCAATAATAGTTCTGTCTGTAGTGTTAACAATGAACCACAGGCCCAAACAGTTAAAATAGTCTCTTTGGGAAGCTTGTCATCTAAGCTGTCCAGAAGACGTCGTATCCAGGGAGGAAAACAGATCGTGTATAAAGAGATTGACTCTTCACCTCTAGCTGTTCCCAGTAAGTGCAAAAGTGCTGCAGCATGGGACAATGATGAGACTGGGCATAGTTCTCAAAAAGAAAACCAGCCTGTTCAGAGAGAATGCCAGGAACAAAATCTTTCAAAGGAGGGACCTGAATTTCAAGAAGATGTAAGCAAATGTAATGGAGAAGACCTTGTGGATGTTGTTCCGGTGTCGTTACCAGCCGATAAAACTAATGGCAAAAGGTTACCAATTGGTACAAGGAGCACCAAAACAGAAAGTAGGTCTGAAGGTGTGATACTTAGTCCTGATAAATTTGAAACACATCCAGCCATTTATACTTCAGCAGAGCTGACCAGTGGTTTAGAAGTCAAGACTCAGCAGCACACTCAGGTTATTCCTTCTTCCAGGACAGAAGTGAACTGTGGTACACAAAATTGCTGTAGCAAGGATGATGTACAGGTACTTCCTGTGGAAGTTCATGAAGACTTTAAAGATGAGATTAATCATACTTTATCAGAAACTGTGGAAAAGGTAGAATTTCAAAACTCCATTGGGGACATTTTAGACAAAATAAATGAGGTTAGCTCTGTGCCAGGTGCTCCTGGCCACCCGTATTACCTCCAGAATTTTTTAGTGGTGCTGCGAGCAGTCTTGGAGAACGAAGATGATGTCAGACTCTTCAATGAGCAAGATATGAACATTATAACCAAGTTCTGCAAATTATCAGGTATCTTGTTTTTTAAATAAATTTTCACATTACCTCTTGTAGAGAGAACTGTTACATAGTTTTGTGAAGTGTGATATACCAATGGACAGTTTAACTTGATAAAATCTTTAAGGGAAGAAACTCCATTGTCTCAGGAGATACATCCCTCAGTGGCTTCTTGTAGGTAAGCTTTGCTAATGTTGCTTTAATGGAAGGTAATGATAAATAGTGGAGACTTGTGAGAAATAAGGAAAGAAAGGTTACGTATATTTCTGGGATTTTGGAGTACTTTTTTTACTGGTTTTATACTGTTTTTTAGAATCTTACGTCAACTTGCTGCTCCATTTTAACTTGTTTCCAAGGAAGCAAGTGCATAGCACAGAAAAAGTATCGGTTAACACCAAACTTTTGATGATTATTGCGTATGGGAATTCTACAAAATGGGATTATGAAGAGGCCTGTGCTGGATACATAGACATAGAAGAAAATACTTGTGAAGCGAAGTTTGTGAGCTTTGCTTCAGCACACTTACAAATGGCTTTTGTCCTTCCTGTGAATCCGTGGTTATCCCTGTGATTATTATCCGGTGTTTGAAATGCTAGGTACTAATGATCAGTCATTTTCTTGGAGGTTGCTTAGTACTTCCATTAATTTAGTGGGAGTCAGAATGTTGGAGATTGAAGCCCTACACATTTAGACAGGATTTAAAGCAGACAAGTTGTCTGAATCCTGTACTCATAAAATTTTTATAGTACAAGAGTGGCAGAAGCGATGCAAGTTAAAACTAACCCTCCAAATTTTTATGTATGTTTATAATGTTTCTTAAACTGTAATTGAGTAGTTTTACTAGCACTTGAGCGGGTAACTTGGAGCATCAAAATGGAAATAAGCTTATAACAACTTTCACAAGAAACTTTGTTTCTCAGAGTATTGCAGGCCTAACTGTGTATATTGTTCTAAGCTACTGCGGTAATATACAGCTGCCTGACAAAGTATTTTTAGAGATATGCTCATATGAGCTCAGTTCCTGCGTCTGAGCTGAACGTACAAAAGTGACAGTTGCATACATATGTGCTGGTGAAAATTAAAAAAAAATCAGAAGCAGACTGCACTTACTAATGTATTGTGTTAATTGAGTTTGGCTTAACTAGCAGGCTGTAAAGCTTATCACACTGAAGAACAGTATTTCCCTGTGTGAAACTCTTGCGTAGTTTGGTCATTTCCTCTCTGTAGGTACATTCTTTTTTTCTGCGCTAGTGTACAACAATCTTTAGACTGTCCGCATTACAAAGTGGAAGAAAACCATTCTAGCTGTTCAGGGCACTCAGACCCTTTGTGTTTGTTTCTGTAAGGTTCCAACTGACACTGTGGATTGACACCGTTTCTGCAGTGGTTGCCTGGTCACAGTTAAGGTCTTACAGATTATATTGTAATAATTACAAATTATACAATAACACCAAACATTAAAAAACAATGAAGTACTGGAAACAGTAAGTAAAAGCAGGGAAGAGCAGAGGTGTATCCATAACAAGTAATTTGCAGTGCAGTGTCAGGTTTTGTGCTTAAGATGAGATCTGTCTGAACTTAGGTGTAATATTAAAAAAAACCCTTTTTGTATTCTCTGTGTTTAATTTCTCTGCATGTTGCAGTTGGAAGAATTTAAATGCAAGCACATGGTACTAGTGACACTACTTAATACACTTCGTGAAATCCTTCTTCCAACTTTTATACAACAGAGAAGTTATCTCTGAGGAACACTGATAGTCACAAGTGGAACTGAGGTACAGAAAACTGAACAATTAAAAAAAAAAAGTGCTTTTTTCTGTTGCATTTTAATGAATCTTAGAGGGTGAAATTTTCAAAGATCTTCTGCATCTTTTTGCATATAATATTTCAACTTAGAGCAAATCTTTTATTTCAGTGATACACCTGAAACTTTCTTAAGAACTATGAAAGAAAAAAAATCCCCCAAACCTTCTAAGGTAATGTACTGCAGAGCAGGATGCTTAGGAAGCAATTAATTACTTGCACAATACCTTTTTATTCTTCTCTTTGTTGTTCAAATACTTTAGAGAGAAATTGGTCCTCAGGTGCCTTTACTGGATTGCAGCCCTAGTTTGGCCAGTTTACATGGTCTGGAAAAAGAATGTTCATGTGTTACTTGACCTTTTCCGGAGTTATGAAAACTGGAGACAGATTTCAAAGAAATTATAACCCTACAGAAAAAATGACAAGCTTATGCATCTGAATGTAGTTCTATTATTGAATTGGTCCTGGAAACATTCTGTTAAAAAAAAAGGCTGAGAAAGTCTTTTTAAGGACAAGAAGAATAGTTAACTAACAGCTGCCGTCTCTTAAATGTATCTAGGTCTGGTCATGTTTCAGTATCTGTTTATGTTAATGATCAGCTTCAGTTCAGCTGCAGAGCCAGGGATAAAAAAATTAGAAGTTAATGAGGGATGAATTAAGTATTCAGAAGGGTGCTCAATGTAGTAACAGTAGCTACTTTCAGGTAAGATTTAATAAACTGTTTTGTTGAATTTCAGCATTGTTAGTGTTTTTAAAGCATTTTTAAAAGGTACTTCAAGAAACCACTTCCCTAAGAAAAATCGAACCATTAGGAGGTTTTTTTTTCCTTTGCTTTCAATAGTCAATAGGTAACGTTAGTAAAATCCAACTTATCTTTGGAAAAATAAAAATTCTAAGACTGCTACACAGAGATGCATTCTGTGATTATGAAATCATTCTGTCAGACTGCAGCTTCTTTTTGTTCCCCAGCATCAAGTAGTGGGTTATTGAATGAGTGTTAAAGAAAGAAAAAAACCCTCTATTTAACATCACCATATGCAGTTCGAAAAATGAACTTGTCTTGTCCTAGAAAGCAAATTATTTCTTAAAGGATGTGTCAGAAGTGCATTTTAGCAATGTTCATTATTTAGGTTATAATAGTTTTCTACTTACAAAACTTAAATACTCTAATAAGCAATTATTACTTGGAAAGGTAAGTGCTGGTATTTCACCAGGCCTGATCATAGAACATGGCAGGTTTAAAATGTGTTTTAGAGGATATCTGCATCAAAGTAATTTTTCTAGGGAAGGTAGTGATTATGCATAGTACTGTGGTTTGGAATTTAATTTTATTCTTCTCCTCCCCTGCTTTAAATAACACTTGCAGTTGGTGGGCAGAAGTTATATGTGAGACTTTTTCAACGCAAGCTGAACTGGTTAAAGGTGAACAAAATAGAGTATGGAGAGATAAGTATGGATTTGTCACCAATAATTGAAGAACTGGCTGAAGCCAGATTTCTGCAAACAGGTATGGCTAGCATTAATAAATGTTAAAAATATTACAGATATATTATCTGCAGCTGTGTCACGTTACAGTTTACGCACTACATGCTTGTCTGTGCCTTGAGAAGAGAATTAGAGGAACAGAATAAAGGTTTCGGGTAAATGTGTTGTGTTACATGAATAATAAAAGGAGTTTGTGCAAATTGGGTAATAGGGAGAGCTAAATAAATGCCACGGCTGTAGGTGCAACAATAGGCCTTACTCGCCCTCACCAGCCTTATCTGGGACCCTGACCTGCACAGCCTGTGGCATTGGTCCAGGAACTCTACTTCAGTACTGCCCTGCGCTGTCTTGCAGACACCCTGACCCTGGCCTTGTCCATCTCCCTGGCTGGCTGGGCCGCCAACCAGTGCTGCAGGTGTTAGTTTCCAGTCTTGTCCTTGGTTATGTACTGTGGATGGACCTCAGATGGGAACTGCAGTCTTGCCTCTAGTCCTGTCTGGCTCATCCGTTCAGTCGACACCAGAGGTGATAGATCATCATGCCTTTCCTGGGGCTGCCAGTGGAATCTGTTGTCTTCTGCTCTGCCTATTCTGTTGATTTACAGTGGGACTGCATGAGAGCTGGTGAGGACACTGCCAGTGCTGCGGCGACTCTTGACTCCTGGCTCCTTCCCCCTTGTCAAGCAGCTCTGCTCTTGCTGCTCCCTGGCAGCACCTTTTTTTTCTGTTGTATTGGGCAGAGTTTTGATCAGGAAAACAAATGCTTCTGAGCAGCATTTTTTTGTAACTCAGCAGAATTTCTTTAAATTTGATTTTATATTCAAGTTGCAATGGGATTTGTTTTCTGATCATTCCATTCCTTCAGACTGGACTTGTGAAAAGAGCTAATTTCCTGGTGAACCAGCGAGCACTGATAATACATATTTGAAGAATATAAATCTTTAGATTAGTACTAGGTTATAACAATGCTGTATTTTGAGCTGCTGCTTGCATATATATGTATAGCTCATAATGAGTGTACATGAATAATTTTACTTCTAGAAGCTGAACTGGAAGACCTGTGTGAAGGGTTGGATTTGCTTTCAGCCCCTGAGCTAAAAGCATTGGCAAAGATCTTTCACTTGCCAAACACAAATGGTCAGAAACAGCAACTTGTGGATGATTTTCTGAGGTTGGCAAAACAACGTTCAGTCTTCAGCAGCAGTCAGGCTGGTATTGGGACCGTGATTTTAAAAAGGTAACTCTGTTTATGGTTAAATTTTGCAAGTGAATGCAAGGTATGCTTCAAAGGACTCAGTCTAGATGCCTTTTGAAGAGGGGAATGCATTTAGTAAATTTATGAATAAAAAAGGGCAGTGTTAAATTTTGGTTCACGGTGGGTCGAACAAAAGTTAAATACTAAGACTTCTGTTTTTTAAACTGTGACGCTCTTTAGCTGTGGGCATGATTATCCATCTCCAGAGTTACTCAGATACACAGAAAAGCGTTTCTGAATTATTAAAGCAAAATCAGTGCAGAAAAACATATGGGAAGACCTAGGGAAAGTCTTTGCATATTAAAGCAGCTGTCTGATGTTCATTTGCTGGGTAAGCTCTTTCAGCAGATTTGGAGGGGAGTAATAATCTCATTTTGTGATTGACTTTGTACTTCAGCGTAGAGCCTCCTTTTCAGCAGTATTTTTAAAGGGAAGAGATTGTTTGCTTGACAAAGTGTTCTTTCCTTCCTGTGATGTTTTTTCACTGTGGCTGTCAGCTGTGTATATCAGATGCCTTTGACTTGCAGGCCTTCTGGGGCCCAGATTCAAGTTAAGGTGTCATTCTGCCCTAACAGGAGTGATCACAGCATTACCATAATAAAATAATTTGTTACAGTCATTTTATTTGTTCTTCCAGGGTGAAGGACATGGCTGGAAAATCTGTCAGGGTCTGTAAAGGCCCTCGGGCTGTCTTTTCTAGAATGCTGCTGCTGTTTTCACTGTCTGAGTCAATGGAGGATGAAGAAGCTGGTAGTGCTGGTCAGGGCCAGCTCTCCACAGTCCTTATGGTGAACATGGGGCGTATGGTATTCCCCAGTTACACTGTAAATAGGAAAACACCGGTCTTCCAGGACAGAGATGATCTAATCAGGTAGGGGAGCTTTGGCAGTTTGGAAGTGTGTTTATTTCTAGAAAAGCTTTACTGCGGTACTTGTGTAGGCAAATAAGAATTCATCGAGTAACTCCAGATACAAATAGGTAGAATTGCAATCATTTTTCATGCATTTTTTTAATCCAGTGGGACTTGTAATTCACAGTGGCTTGCGTTTTGAACCAAAATAGTATATTTATTTGCTTCGTGATCATCTCCTGGTGAAAGCTGTTTCTTCATCTGCTGTGATGATTATTAGAGTGGACTCTGAACAAAACTAAAACCATGTTCTCTAGTTTATAAGTAATTTTAAATATAATGTACCCTGCTAAACTCTGCTGATCCTGCAGGATTAAGAATAAAGTTGGCCACATGGTTTAACGTCTTTGGAGAATGGAAGGGAGTTTTTAAAAGGTGCTATATTGAGGAATTTATTTCTTTTACGTACAAATGGTTTTTGAGCCTCATACAGTTCTTACGGCATTTTTCCCTTAGGTATGCAACTGCTGCTCATCTGTCAAATGATATAGCCACTGCAATGGTAAATGGGAACTGGGAAGAAGCTAGTCATCTGTATATGTGTGCTAAAGAAACCTGGAATGAACTACAAAATCACCCCTCTTTGAGGTAGTAACCTGGAAACTAGCCTAGTATTCATATGAAACTTTTTAAAGTGTATTGTCTTACTTTTGGTACTTTTCCTTTTGAGAGCAGCTTGTAGACTAGCGATATTATTTAAGCCTGATAAATGTAGAAGCTTTAATGTTCTTGAAAGCTTTGAACTTCCTGGTTGATTGGCTAGGTTTTAACTGATTATATGTAAAGACCTTTTTTTTTAAAAAAACTCTTGGAAACGAATTGGTAGGCATGGATAAAGCACTAAATATTTCTGTTCTATGTGCCAGTGCAGAAGAACAAGAACCTTTTATTTCCCTTGTCACAGTTTGGTTTAATGGCTTTTAGACAAATAGCAATAAGCAGAATTTAAAATTCAACAAAAGAATGTTGCGAACGTTATGGGAAAACATACTGTTTATTCATCTCTTCAAACTTCCAAGTGGGTGTCATTCAGGAAACTCATCTGAGAACTGAAATAACATGTCTTGGTTTTGAAGTGTCCTTCATCAGTTTTTCTTTCAATTATTTTGGTTTCTGGCTTAATGAGACACTGAAAGTTAAAGCCTTATCTTTGGCATTATATTAATTTTCATGGCAACTGATTTAAAATAATATTCATTTGGGTGCCTATTTCATTTCACAATGAAGACAGTGGAAAAACCTATTTTGATTCCAATAAGACATTCAAAAGACTTTGTCTTGAAACATAGAGGTGCCTACTCAAAAGATGTTAGTCTTCTGTTACAGCAGGAAATGCCTGTTCTAGCCTTTTTCTTCAGCTGTGTTTCTAAAGTTGACCTTCTGACTTGCAGAAGAAGTTGGCAGTAACAAAACATGATGTAATAGATTACTGGTTTGCATCTGGAGTAGCTTAGACCTGCTACCTCAGACAAACCAGTTTCTTAACTTTGGGTTCTTGGCTTTGCAGCTGGGATACTCATTTTTGTTTGATTTTCATATATACGGCATTTAATTTTTGTAAATGCTATTGGTATAAGTATTCCTAGTAAGAGGTTTTTAAGAATTTAAATTGCTATTCTTAAATTAATCTGAGCTGTTCTTATTTTTCAGCTATCACAGAGTTTTACCTGAGTATCTGCGACATTTCACAGTTGGCTGGGTATATACAAGAATCCTTTCTCAAGGTGTTGAAATTTTGCAGAGACTTCGCAAGTATGAGGTACAGTGTTGAAGTGAAGAGGAATATGTGTTTAATGTAGCATTGTACAGCAGTGTGCATTTCTGATACGGCTGGAAAATGGTGATAATGTTTGCCAAGACTTGCTACAGTTCTTTTAACAGGTTACTTTTAAGAAAAAAGCCTTTTCTTTCTGCTTCAGAAAGTTCTAAATTGTTTCGATTTCTACTTAGGCTGTGGTGATTTATTTTACGTAATATACCACGAGACTGTTGCTGAGACATTGCTTCATTATTTAAAGATACCTGTGTTTCTGTAGATTTGGTTATTGCTTTTAAATAAAAGGGCAAGAAATACAGAAAGGGCAAGAATACAATTTTTTTGACAGCTAATCTTTTAAGTTTACATAAAAATGCCTCTGTTCTAGAGTTTCTAAGATACATCCATGCACTGGAATACATCGGGGGCTGGATTAAAAATGGGGTTTGAATTGTGCAGAGACAAAGTGCCCAGTAATTAGAAGGGAAAGTGACAAGTAAATTACGTAATGAAACTTAAACTTTTCTAACTTAAAGATGCAATCCTATTGCTACAGGAAGCAGTGCAGGAGCTGCAGACTCTTCTGTCGCAGGATGTGTACTGTACGGACAGCAGAGGGCGGTGGTGGGACCGCCTAGCTCTGAATCTCCATCAGCACCTGAAAAACACTAAGAAGGTAAGAAGGTATTTTCACAGCTGCATGCTGCAAAGCAGGGAACACTGCAGTCATTGTCTGAAAGCATTAAAAAAATACTTCATGGGAGAACACTGGGGTAACCTCTCCTGGAAATGCAGATGTTGGTAGGAATCCCAAGGTCAGGCAACCAGTTTCTCCTAAGAAATTGAATTGAATATTGAGTGTACCCTCATCCTTTGTTGGCCAGCTTTTTTCTGTTGCATCAACGAGCACCGTTTGTCATAAAGGATTCTATGGAGTTATCAGGCAGCAGCTTCCTTGCTGTTCTGCCTTACAAATTTGCCTAATATGTGAGAAGCAGAGAAGTTTCTTGCAGTAAACACTTCTGCTTCTGAACCTGAGCCATGATGAGGACATACATGGAATGAAAAAAAGCAAACATGATCAGAAGGAGTTCTTTAACATTTGCAAAAAAACCCTGAGAGAATTAAGTCCTTGGCTAACTGTTGCCAGTGGGGAGAAGGTTGACTTCTGGATCTGGACCAGTTATGGTGTGGGGTTTCCACTGCAAGGGGTCAAGCAGTAGACAACCTCATTTCTAATCTGTTAGCTCTGGCAGGGTTATCAGTCTTTAAGAGCAAATGTAAACTATGTCCATGGTCCTGCAGGAGAAGTCTTAAATGACCACCCTTAGAGTGGTAAAGAATAACATGAATGGGTTTAAATAGCATGTTTTAGAGGCTGTGTTCATCCTGGTCTCTTCTAATGCTCTGAGGAAGGCAGAGGAGGGGAGAAGAGGTTTTGAGGTAGTCTTAGCTTTTGCTGAAACTGCCCTCTTCCCTCCCAGTAGGACACACACCAGTAGGATGTGTTTGTACAAGCAAAACACGTTACTTTGTGCCGTGGGTAAATCTGCCAGTCTCAAGTCTGAATGATGCTGTTCAGGCTTTTAGAAACATTGTGCACATGGTGAGCGGTCTTTTGAGTTTCCTAAGTGATTAGCTGGCATGTAGCCAAATGAGAGAATAACCACATGGGAACGGCAAGGATTGTCTGCAAGCATTATTGTAAATCTCTGTAGAACTTTCTGGCACTTCTGGAAAGATTTCTGCAGCAGCATACAAAGGGACCAGAGAAAACTGCAGGCTGCAGTACAGGTTATGCCTTTGAATTCCTTGTGAGCCAGCACCAGCCTCTCACAGACTTCAAGAGCCACAAAGCGTAGAAGCCACTGTCTAATTCATTTTAGGGCTCCGTTGCAGTTCCATGAATTTTCTGGGCAAGAAACAGCAGGTGGTAGTTGTATCAGCTGCTGCTCTGAGGGTTTATAAGTATGGGGTATTATGTCCATTTTTCCTGTCTGTTGGATACAAAGGAGAAATATTGTCAGTGGCTGAAAATGAAACTCTGTAGGACTGCTTAGGTCACAGTGAAGTATGGGCAGACTGAAAATCAACTTTTAGTTAAAAGACTGAGATGACCAATCTAATTAAACACACCTGATATACCTGACTAACTTGGCAATGAAAAATAAGAGATCAAAAAAAGTTTTAAGTCCAGGAACACTAGCAGTTGTAGAGTTATTTAAAATAAGCAGGGAATTACTTTTTTTTTTCCCCTTGGTGTTGCTTCCTTGCCTCACTAGGGCTATTGAGAATTGGGATTAAAATGTTGTTGGGATTTTGTCTTGCATTTTAATTCTCTAAATCTGTTAAAAGGAAATAATATCATAGGCTGTCAAGTGTCTGCAGTTGTCTCTTTGGCATCTTGTACCCCTATCAATCATTTTCCAGATTTGGAATTGGAAGTTGTACGAAGGAAGAGTTAGTCTCAGCTCCTTATTTATAAATTAGGACAAAGTGCCTTCATCAGGTCACAGAAACAGAGTATGTCAGAACCATAATTTGAATTAATTTTTGGAGTCCATATTTAACCCTGGATGTTCTTCAGTGCAGTAGCGCATTGGTCTAAAATTTGATCTGTATGTACATTCTTGCACAAATGATCTGGTCCTCCTGTTTCCATATTATGTGCTGTCAAGAAACTGACTGAAAAATATGAAACTGATTTATCTTAGAGCCAACTCTTCTTCTTCTGGTCACTTATGTAGAATTTACACCTCCTTAAATCAGTTGGTCTTTTGAGCTTAGCAGACAGATGTGCATAGGTCATCCTGCATTACTGCTTGTTCCCTTGCTCTCTGCTAGGCCATTGACTGCATTAGTAATGGACTGGCAGACCCTTTTGTCCGCACTGGGCATCGGCTCTCTCTCTGCCAGCGGGCCCTATGCATCAGAGACTCCCCCAGCTGCAAGCAGTTCAGATGCCTGCTTCGTGATCTGCCAGTCGTAGCTGTGGAGGACGTGACACATGTAAGTAAAGTTGCTGGTGGTTTCTGAGAAGAAATAACTCTTGAGGTCTTTTTTCTTCTGACAGAAAAAGTAAATCTGGGAGTTTGTTACGTGTTGTGCACTAGCTTCTGACTTCTTTGTACTGCAGGAAAATGAATACAAATATGTTTCTAAAACAAAAGCCTCCTGTAAACAAGTATTTCTACTTGTTTAATAAATGGACAGCTTCTTAGCTGAAGTTAGTCAGCTGTACACTGATTTAATTTGTAGTGCTCTACTGAATATGTGTTACGAACCTGATGAGCTATAAACCCCACTAATTTACCGGCAGCACTCTCAGAACCTTTCTGTCTGAAGAGTCATCAAATCAGCGTGTTGCCTCTGGTCTGGCAATTGGTCAGGCTGTTGCCGGGCCTTTTCCATACTGTTGCAAAGACAGTTGGGTCTGGGCAGTCTCAGAGCAGAGCCTCATTTTCTCTCTCGGCCTCGTCACTGCGTATCTCCCTACAGCCCTTTTTCTCAATCCAGAATCGGTCTCCTCAGTTGTCTGTTCTTTCTTCCTGGTCCTGCATATAGCAAGACTACATTCCCATCTGCCCAGCATTTTTGCTAAACTTCTGTGTTTTTTTAATTTGCCAGTTTATAAAAGCTAAACAGAACAATTTCAAAGGAATGGCAACTTAAATTTTATTCAGTTGATTTTTGGAAACAAGTCTAGTTCTGATTTTAAGAAAACTGAAAAGGAGGAATATGTGTTTTAAGAGACATTCAAATACCTAGGCTAAAGCTTTTTAAGTATGCTGGAAAGTAACTGGCCTTTTTAATGTGTTCAGGTTACAATCAAAGGAAAGATGTGTCCTCAGATGGGAATGGGAAAATCTGTATTTCTGATGGAGGATATTGGTGATGAAGAAAGAGGCCAGGACTTCAGCGCATCCACGGTCATGTGCTCAGTTGAGGAGCTGGCGTTAACTCATTACAGGCAGAATGGTTTCGATCAAGGTAATGGTAACTTTCTTTTTGTACAGTAAAATAACTGTGGGAGTAAAGAACCAATTTACTAAGCAGGTTAGTTAATAGACCAGTTTTAGCTGTTTTCATTAGGTCAGTTTTTAGTCTGATTCTGTTTACTTCCTAAAAGGGTGTAACTTGCTCACTAAAATGCTCTAATATGTATTTTTATATCATAGAATCACAGAATGGTTTGGGTTGGAAGGGACCTTACAGACCATCTAGTTCCAACCCCCCTGCCATGGGCAGGGACACCCTCCACTAGACCAGGTTGCTCAAAGCCTCGTCCAGCCTGGCCTTGAAGACAGCCAGGGATGGGGCATCCACAACTCTGGACTTGCACCAACCAGTCGATATCCTTCTGATGTTGGGGGCCCCAGAGCTGGATGTAGCACTCCAGGTGGGGTCTCACAAGAGCAGAGTAGAGGGGCAGAATCCCCTCCCTCGACCTGCTGGCCACACTTCTCTGGATACCGCCCAGGATCCAGTTGGCTTTCTAGGCTGCCCGCGCACACCGCCAGCTCATGTCTAGCCTTTTGTCCACCGTTACCACCAAGTCCTTCCCCTCAGGGCTGCCCTCCATCCATTCTCAGCCCAGCCTGTCCCTGTGCCCTGACCCAGGTGCAGGACCTTGCACTTGGCCTTGTTGAACTCCATGAGGTTGGCACAGGCCCACATCTCCAGTCTGTTCAGGTCCCTCTGGATGGCATCCCTTCCCTCCAGCGTGTCGACTGCACCACACAGCTTGGTGTCATCATCAATCTTGCTGAGGGGGCACTCGATCCCACTGTCCATGTCGCTGACAAAGATGTTAAACAGTACCGGTCCCAGCACCGACCCCTGAGGAACGCCACACATCACTGGTCTCCACTCAGACACTGAGCCGTTGACCACCACTCTCTGAGTGCAACCATCCAGCCAGTTCCTTATCCATCGAGTGGTCTATCTGTGAAATCCATGCCTCTCCAATTTTCCACCTGACCTGCTTCCTGCCCTTTATTTATTTGCTGCCTTCCTATACCTAAGGTGGCTTTGAAATGTCTTAGGAAAAAACCCAACATTTCTTCCTTACATCCTTACAAAATCACTTCACCTTTCTCACCAGTGAACAGCTATGTTATTCGTTAGGGGTAAAATGCTGGCAGTGTTGTTTAAGGAAAGGTAAACTGCCACTGATTTTTGGTACTAAATGAGCATGAAAACAGTATATACTGTAGAAAGACACTTAGCACCTTTTTGAAAAGCCTCAATTTTCAGCTGTATTACTAGTTGTTTCTATATTTTTACAACTTATGAGCTGTGGGGTCTGTTTTAGAGAAAAAAAAGCAAAATCCAAAAAGGCAGGCAGGGTAGTTTTTAAGATAAAATTTATATTCTTATACAAAATAAGTGTTTTAGTATAATTTTATATTACCGGTATGTTCCCAAATACTGCTGCAGGAGAAGTGGCCATAGCAGAAAAGGGTAAATGGGAAGGTGACAGTATTTAGAATCTGGGAGAATTGTGCTGAAGTCCCCACTCGATTCCTCATTCCCAGGTACTCATCATCCATCTTCTGGCTCGGTGGCTCAGTACACATTTTGAGCTCCCAGTGGCATGTGGGATTGAGTGGTAGGTAGGTCTGATGACACAGAATGCCCAGTCCAGCACCGTATGCACACACTAACGCGTGCACACACACGTGTGTGCGCGCTCTCTCCTTGGAATACGTATGATACATCATGCATATATAATACAGATATACTGTAATATACACTATATGTGATAGAATAACATATAGCATACATTCTGTTACCTGTATTGTATGTAGCGTTGCACCTAATAGATATTTAATATAAACTATAGGTTTAATAATTAATAAAATTAAGTATATCAAATATTAAATATAGTAATAGACTAATAGAATATACATCACAAATATATATGTGCACACATGTATATACACAATATATATATATGTAGGTACGTGTGTGTATACATTTATACTTCCATTAAAAAAACCCCAACCCTCATGGACTGACACAGGCATTTAATAAGTGACAGAGATTAAAAAAAAGGAAAGATGATGCAAAAGCAATCACTCAGCACATCAGTGCTCAGCCAGTATTATTCAAAAATGTAATCTATTAATAACAAAATGTTTTCATGTATTAAAAAATGGTTTATATTACACATATACATCTGTACATACATGTATTCAGGTACGTGTGTATATTTATGTGTATATGTAAATGCAATAGCAAACTCGTATTTACACTAACAGTTTGTTACTAATTTATTACATTTTCAGTATACTGGCTGGGCATTGGTCGGCTGGTGGTGAGTGGTTGATTTCTGCAGCACATGTATGTATAGCGCTCTATATGCATGTGTAGGTATACATGTATGTGTATGCATAGCATAAAACATTTTTATATATATAAGCATTTTGTTGTTAATATATTTTTTTAGTGTAAAAATTGAAAACCTCTGTGTAGTAAAAATTGTTGAAGTTCATGCCGTAGCCTTACTTGTGACCGGGCATGGGAATTTAATGCTGTAAATGAAGGCCACTAGCCTGACAACTTGGTGCTGTCACGTTCATGTACACTTCAGCTGTCTGTAAACCTGAACATTGCATGTTTGTTTCAGATCATGATGATTCAGTACCTCGACATGTGAGATG
This sequence comes from Eurypyga helias, assembly GCF_000690775.1. Lineage (NCBI taxonomy): Eukaryota > Metazoa > Chordata > Aves > Eurypygiformes > Eurypygidae > Eurypyga > Eurypyga helias. The sequence continues at coordinate 42,911 of NW_010243280.1, read as the reverse complement.
GCTGTAGAAATTAACGTTTCCATTTTTTCTCAATTTTGCCCTTTAGGTATTCATGGGGAAGGCTCAACATTTATTACGCTGTATGGTATTCTAATGTGGGATATCATTTTCATGGATGACATACCTGATGTTTTCAGAAATTCCTACCAGGTAGTTTGGAAAGGCTTTCTTTGTTTCATTTCTTGTTAAAATCTTATTTGGCATTAAATTTACAGTTTATTCTGAGGGACTTTCCAGACAGATCTTGGCGTTTGCTTGGTTTCATTCTTTGTTAATACAGGGCTTGTTACTAAAGGGCTCCTTGGTAACTAATTGCTATGTAAGGCTGGATTGCCTGTCGGATAGGGTGGGATCGTCCGGCTAAGTGCCTGTGTCCTGTATCTGAACTCACTCGTCAGTGTTTCCTTTATAGTCAGTGAAGAATACGGCTGTACCCTACCATCGTTAGCTCATGTGAGGATGATGAAAAGAAAAGAAAAGAAAGAAAAGAGTCTGTTTCTTTAATAGCCTCTAAAGGGAAGTCACATTTTTAAACTCAGGTTTGTTAACACCCCCACCCACTCCACTCGTACATTTTTATTCTAGGGATTCAAACAGCACAATTATTTTATTAGGGCAGTGGTAGACTGAAAACCATGAATGTGAGTCGCTCTCTGTCCCACTAACCTGAAGTCGAACCTGGTTTTTTGGTTTTACGTTGACATGCATGATGAGGCTGTGTACAGTCACATCTCGAAATAATTTCTCATGCTGTGAGCACTTGATTGCAAGTATATTCGGGGTCATATCCTTGGAGAGCTACTCAGAGCTGAAAAGGGGCAACTGACTAGAGAGCAATGGCTGTTCTTTGAAATGGCTTTTACTTCTTGATTTTTGTATTCATCTGGCCAAGTAAATTTAGGGTTGAATACTGTTTGCAGAAAGAACTGAGATACGGTTGTCCTTGCTTTGGAGTTTTGAGGTGGGACACAAAGGCATGTTCAGGCTCACAGACAGGACAGGAAGGGGACTGCTGTAGCTCCAGAGGCCATACAAACACTGGTAAACGGAATTCCTACAAATAACTCTTGTGGAGTATCTGCTGTGCTTGTAAGATGCCTTAATTGTATGAATGTCGTCTGTTAAAAGCAGGTATTCTTTGTCAGTGCAAACTACCATTTGCTGTAGATCTTGCCCTTCTAAATACATTTCCTTTTATACAGATTACACCTACTTAAAAAGAAGTATGTTTATAGAACAAGCCCAGCATTTACAGCTCATTTCCCAGGTTTTTTACACTAGGTTTTACTTTTTAATGCACGGCAAAGCTGTGTGAGCCTCAGGTGGCAGCAGGGATGAGCTGAAAGCTTGCACCTGATTCTCAGTCATTCCGAAGCTCTCTTTTAGCTGGGGTAGCACTTGACGTAAGGATGAAAGTTGCCATTTTCCAAGCAGCCTGCGTTTGATTCTGTAGCACTAGAATGGCACTCAGCCATTCCCAGTGGCCACCTTCAAAACTGAGTAGCTGCAGCAGTGACTTCCTGCCGTGCTGCGTTCAGCGCTGTGCAGGAGCTGCTCTGCTTTCAGGCGGCGGAGGGGTACCCCCCATTTCATCACCGCTTTGTTCTCCCCACCTCAGACTGCTCCCTGTGGCTGAGCAGCCTTGGTGCCGGTTCCAGGTCCCAACTGGAGTGTTACTGCTCGGAGTTAGGAGTGCAGGTCGCTCTTTCTTGTCTGTTAAAGGAATCCTCGGTCAGGAGGTCAAAAAGCAGCGGAGCGCAGGCTGAGATGTGGCCAGCGTTTCTTGCACTGGCACTGGGTGTTAAAATATACACAGATCTTTTCCCGTGAATGAAGGCCGATGTGGTAGGCATGTTAAACTGACTGGAGTGAGTGTGTAGTTAAGAACAGTATGAAGACGTAGGCGTTGTCCTTCATGGAATCGCTGCTTTGCTGGCGGCTCCTCAGAGCTGTGTTTACCTTTCCATACAGACGTTCCCCCTGGATTTATACACTGACAGCTTCTATGAGAACAGGAGGGATGTCATTGAGGCCAGGCTCCAGCAGCTCCATACAGCTTCCTCCGAGACACTGTCAGAGTTGATCGCTGACGTCTGGACCGCTCAGGAGGGAAAAGCAGCAGCGCTCGTTAGCTGGGGGCGGTTTATTTCCCTCCAGCAAGTTCAGGTAGGTAACTGGTGTCCAGGATGGGGATGCTGCTGGTAAATCACACGTGGCTGTAGCCTGTTCACGGTTTGTACCGAGGCCCTGAGCCAAGGCTGATGGTGAGTGGTGGGAGGGAGGAGTTGGGTGGGGGCTTCAGCCCAGTTCTCCCTGTCTCCCCTACTGTCAGGCGTTTCTGATTGGGTCATCTGTCCAGCAGCAGTAGCTGGGAACAGGGCAGGGAAATTGTTGCAGATACCATCTACTTCATTTCTTGTCACATGTGATCAAACAGAAAGCTGAGGTGGGCCGTGGAATATTCTTGTGAGAGTTGGGAAATGGCTGTACAGAAAATGGAAAAAAAAAAAAAAAGCCAACTACCAAATCTTCTCTTTCAGAGCCTCGTCTCTTGCCTTGGAGGAGTGTTCCTGAGCGGTGTTTTCAGGCGACTTTCCAGAGATCTGCGCCACTGCAGAGGGGGACTTCCTGACCTGGTTGTGTGGCGTACCCACACTGACCACTTCAAGGTACACTGGGTGATATGGAAACGCTCGGTGCTCAGCTGCCTGACCCTTCGGTCTCACACCTTCCAGCTGTCACCCCTACACACTCTCCTGTCCTGCTGAGGTAATCCTGCTGCTGGGCTGCCCGGCAGCCCTGGGAGGTAGTGGGTGATGGCTCATCTGCTAGTTCATCACGTTTGCTGTAGCTTTGGTGGCTGCAGTGTGAAGCAGCAGGAGCAGGTGGCTGGGTGTGGTAGTCAGGGCTTTGATTAAAGTGACGCTGCGGTAACTGTTCCCAGCCCGTCATACACCATGTGGCTGTTGTAAGCGAGGGGTGCTCATGTCACCACTTAGACAAAAACTTGAACAGATGAGACTGCATCAACTGCGTCTGTCTCGGCTACAAAAACTGAGTGAACAAGCATGATTGGTGTCCTGCATGGCAGTGGACTAGGAGTCCATTGGACATCTCAGCTGCTGGAGCGTCCTGTCACGCGTTTATAAACCACAGCTGAGGTTAGTTCTCTGGAACAGCAGAGTGAGTTCCTGTCAGTACCAGCTGGAAGAGGTGATCGATGTTTGAGCATGCGTTAGCTTCGTTCACCAGTGCCTCTCTGTTTTGGTGGCTATTTGCTATATAAAATGTCATTCCCTTAAACTCTGGGACATGGGTTAATAATTTAGCACCCACCAGCACTTCAGTGTGCTAAATCTGTATTCTGTTGCAAAAACCAGCCCTACAAGACACGTCTGGGGGGGCTAGTGATCGTTCAGCTCCCCTGCAGGCACACTACTGAGCGCCCCCGTTTCTTTGCAGCTGGTGGAAGTGAAAGGCCCCAACGACCGCCTGTCCCACAAGCAGATGATCTGGCTGAGTGAACTGAAGAAGCTGGGCGCTGCAGTGGAAGTCTGCCACGTGCAGGCCGTCGGGGGCAAGAGCAAGCGCCTCAGCTGACAGCAGAAGTCTGGAGCATGTGGGTAGGTTGAGAACTGGCATGATACACACTACTGCCTCCTGCTTATTAAAAGGAGTTTCTTTAGAATTCTGGTGTCTTGGAATATTACTGTAGGTATTTTTAGCACAAACCAGTCTAAAAAATAGTTGAAGACTGTCAGTGTGATTTCCCACGACACCATGTTCAGAGACCAAAGCCTTGCTCTTCTCCACACCGTTCGTAACTTCCTCTCTGAACGGTACCAGCTGAAACACCAACTGGCACATCCTCTGCAGCAGAAAATGTGGTGCCCCAAGTCCCGATCACTCCATGTAGCCTGAGTGAGCTCGTTGTGCAGAGCCCCCTGCGAGGTACAAGTTCAGCACCTTCCTGGGATTGCCAGGGCCAGCGGGGTTCTCTCTAACTGGCCCCATTTTGGGTTCACATTTCAATTTTTCACTTCAGTGGCACAGAGTAAGGCAGAAAACTTTTTTTAAATGCCCTTTAATGTGCTGCTGTCTATGAAAGGATGTGTGTAACAGCCTCTTCTGCCGTGACTACCTGCGTTACCTGTACGAAGGGGAGGTGGTTCTGGCAGTAGACAGGAGTCAGTCGGTGCCAAGGTCACTGCACCCACTTGCCATGTGTCCTCCACTGCAGGCAGTTCTGCCCACATAAACTGATGTGTTTTCTCATCCAGAAATAAGTCAGTCAGTTGAAATGGAACCAAAAGGATGACTTCTCTTTTAAGACACCAAAATTTAACACATAGCCAACATCATTTCTCTGGAGTCTTCATCCTCGTTCCAGTAAGTATTCCTGCTTACCATACAAACAGCAGACACGTAATACAATGTAGCAGAAAATTAAGGTCATTTGCACATCTTTTTTATTAATCATCTTCCTACAGCAGTGTCACTGCTTTTCTTGGAAAAAACACACACACCCCCCACTACAATTTTCTGTGTTAGAGGAAGTGAAAGAAAACCGCCTGACGTTCGCTGTGGAAAGGTACGAACCTTTATTTAGTCTAATTTACTTCACATTCACAACTCAGCATCAGGACTTCATCATCTTCCTGGCGCTGCTACTTTACTCCATAAATCATCATCAGGCACAAAGGTTTTAGTTGAAACAGCGAACCCTAAACCATCCCAGCAACAGCATTAGAAACCTACTGCCTAGAGCAATTTGAGGTACAGATTCCCATCTCTCGTGGTAGAGGCAAATTTGAGATTTTGTCCTTCGCTTAAATACACGTTAGAAATATTTTGGTTTTAATCTGTGTCCGTCTGAGAGTAAGCCAGAACCTTTGCCCCACTTGCTACATTTGCATTAAGGATACAAGGCAGGTAAAACCGCAGTGGTACTGCAGGCGGGTGCACGTTAAACAGGTGCAGGCCTGGGCATTCACACACACACACACACACACCCTTTTCAATGCATTTCTTGAATGAATAAGATGCCTTGGTACAGGGCAGTGAGGGGTGAAGGAAGTCTGATCACCACCATGGTCCCTAAGCCTACCACAAGCTCCACCTCGCAGTAACTCCCGGGACTGGCGGTACACTCCAACCCCATCGGCCAGCGTTCCGTGTTCCCCCGCGTGGTTTACAGCGTGGTGCAGAAGTCACGCTGTAACCGCCACAGGAGTGCACGGCTTGTGGAAACACACAACAAAGAGAGGAGCTGCTTGGGAGTTTTTCCACTCTTGCAACACCAGAATGGCACCAACGGTATCTTGTTTCAAACGGTGAACAGAACATTTGAAAAGGTGTACATACACACACACACCCCCCGTATGGCAGTGCGCTGTACAGCAAAGTCTACGTACTTGCACCCCAAAATTGCTTTTGAGTTACTAGACGTTCGGAGCAGTCCCTGCGGACTATTGATAAGGCAACGGTGCGGAGTGGAGGATACTTCAGAATCAGCAGTTAGTACCGGTCTTTCAGAAGTACATTGAAACCGCAGAGGGAGGGACACCCCACGCACAGACGGGCACGGGTAGCCGTCCAGGTTCCTCAGAAGACAAGGAAGGCCCCAGCAACACGAGGAAGCAGAACCCTGGCTGCGTTGCCGGGCCGCTCCCCTTCCTCCCATCTCAGCCTCTGCCAGCCTGACTGCCACTTCTGAACTCCTTACCAAGTCTGCTTGGCAAACAGGTGCTTAGACAGGTTTTGTTTATCCTAAAGGCGCGTTATTTTTAACCCCTCCCTTGCTATATATATAAAATACAAAGACCATCTGCAGCATCTGTACACATCTTAGAACTGAAATGTAAAAATGTCTGAAATCTCCTTACAAAAGACAATCCCATTTAAATACAGTACCCATTTCTCCCCAAAAAGGGTACTCACCTAAACATTAACATTTTTTCATTTATTCCACCAGCTGCCTCTGTGGAGTAATTTATTTACACAGCTTTGGTACCTTTAAACCAAAAAGTTTTACGAAGAAAAAAAGACACCATCGTTTTAACTGTAATTTTAAAGAGACAAAGGTACCAAAAGACACTAAGGACACAGGTTGAGGTCTTTCACGTCAAGTATTGGGCCAGAGAAAGCAGTGAGCTAATGGAAAAACCACAAAAGCAAAGTACTAGAAAGAGTTAATAACGAGCTGACCGCTCCAGCAAGCCGTTCGGCCTGCTCAGCCCATCTTGCAGCATCGTTAGGCAATTGAGGTGAATACACGCGTTTTCCTCACAAGCAGCTGGTCAGAAACGCCCCGACGTTCGCTCACAGCGTGCCCGTGCCGGTCTGCACGCGGCCGTACAAACAAGGGTTGGGGCTTGGTTAGTTAAAAAAGGAAGTTGTTGTCGTCCCCTGCTCCCCCTGCCCCCCTTACAGTGAAACTGCCCGCTTACCCCCCAGTACCAAGCGCAGCGCGACAGCAGCACCCCCAGGGCCCCCCCCAACCTGGTACATTAGGCAGTTTTTAGGCTGGGGAAAGTAGGGTCCAGTGTGGGCTTCCCCCGCACCGTTCACACTGTCAGGCTGCTCCGGATGCACCTTCTCCAAAATCAGTACTTGGGCAACCTCAGCCATCCAAACCCACACTGGGATTCAGGCTGTTCCGAAGACCACACTGGTTTTCCAAAAAAACTAAGAGCTCCACAAAGCCAATCTCTCCCCGCATTTCCTGAACTCCAACGTACGGCATGCTACTGGCACACAGCTTTCCCCCGCCGGAGGGTGGCTTCCAGTCTAGCAGGCAAGGCCTCCGGTGCCCCTGCCTGCGAGCCCAAAGGCGGCGCAGTGCTGGTTTGGTGGCGTCTGTGCTGTGCAGAGGCGCCGGCTGATGCAGGCCAGGTGTTCAGAGGAGGCAGTCGCTCGAAGCCTCGCCCTACGAGAGCAACACGCAACTGACTAGTCCTCCACCCTCCCGGTACGGCAGAGGCGCCGGCTGATGCAGGCCCGGTGTTCAGAGGAGGCAGTCCGCCGAAGCCTCGCCCTACGAGAGCGACACGCGACTGACTAGTCCTCCACCCTCCCAGTATGCCTCACGCTCTTGCTTCTCTCCTGTGACGTCTGAGGCTTGTTCAGGCGCAGGATCCAGGGAGCAAAGAGGAAGCTGCATTAAGCAGCAGGAGGCGGCTGTTGGATGCAATTCCCTCAGGCAGTGCTCGTCCATCCCACTGTCCGTACGGACACGCAGGTGTGCAAGAAAAGGCACCACTATCCCTTGCTGACAAGTGCCAAGAGCAGCAGCACCCCCTGGATTTGGCCACTCGGAGCATGCCCTCCTTCCTGGAGCCCAGCAGGGCTTAAGGATGCATTCTGCAGGAATCTACTTCGCCCTGCAACAGGATGAGAGGGTCAGCAGGGATCAGGATCCATGCAGGAACACAGTGCTGAGTATCTGAGATGCTTAAATAAAAAGGTGAGGCTCTGGTGAGACCTCCAAAGCAGCTCAACCTTACGAAGGGAAAACCTGCCGTCCCTCGACGGGTTCTGTTCCTGCCAGAAACAGGGAGGGGGAGTGGGGGGAACAACAGGAACTTGCCCGAACAATCTGCTGTACAAAGTTGGGGGGGGGCAGCTGCGTTACAGTAATCTCGCTCCTGCTTCCTCCCGGTTAAAGGCACTTCTAGAGCTACTGCGATACCACATCTACAGTAAATGTTTTAAGGTTAACAGTGCATTGTCCTGAAGTTGATTCCTGCAGTCTAAAGTCAAGCTCATGACGAAGAGCACAAATCTGACTCATTGTTAACGAACACGTCTGGGGGAGAGAAAGAAAAGGGAGCACCCCCCAAGGACACACACGGCACTACCACACACGGAGGGTGATCAAGTCACAGAACATCAGGGTGCGTGTATGTACACATGGCAGCAGACTTCCGGAGCGGCAGCCTGACCACAGCGCGTGTTCCCAGATCTCCGCTGCCGGTCTCTGACTGCGGCACCTAACCACTTGGATTTGCCAGGCCGTTTTAACACGAGCATCACTTCTGGGAAGAGAGATGCTTCACGCAGAACCCTCATGAATGACGGCACCACGCTCTCGGTTACCTCATGCAATGCTCCATCGCACAGAATGGGCCAAACCACGAAAACAGGCGGGATTAGGGACAAGTCCTAGCAGATGAGAACTACCGAAGACGAAATTGTGCGATTTGAAGCATGACTCACTTTGCTTTTAAATATCTGTGCAAAACTTACGTAACGTTTGTATATAAAAATTATTACAGCTTTCAATGCCGCAATTAGCAGTGTTAACTTAGAAACGACAAAATTATATGCTCTATTCTCCCCAAACCTTTAAACCGTTGCGTTGGCTTAGTCTTCATTGGCAAGTGTCTCGGTGGATAGCCAGATCTTGGCACCGCTTAAAAATTTGCTTAAAGGCGTTCCCAGAATGCTCCGTCTGCACAGGTTCCCTACAGGAGAAAACGGGAACGAGGAGGAGAGAAAGTCTGGGGCCCCAGAGGTGTCATTTAAACCATTTGCTCTGAAGTACATCCTGCTTTGATCCAGTTCAGAGCAGCTGCCTTGCAGAGGAGAGTTGCTTTTGTACTGCCGAAGATTCCGGTTTAACATGTCTACTTCATCTGCCAGCAAGGAAACTTTATGGAAAGCAGTGATGAAGCCACCATGATTAATCTGGGCCTCGGGGACCCAGCGGAAGTAGCAGAGTTTCCAGAGTTTGACGTGTGTTCCAGAGATGCGGGGCAGGATTACGCCATGCAGATCAACGGGCTTTGCCAACCAGTCTCGGAAGTACTGATCCATGCTGTTACTCTGACTCTCTGCTGGCTGTAAGAAGTCCGGCTTCAGTTTCAGTATCAGAGAGTTTCTTCTTGGAAGGAACTCTTGCTCAGTGATGATTCCGTTTTTTAAAGCTGGGGGGACACCTCGCAATGTGGAGCTGTAGTTTTTCTGCAGAAAACAAACACTAGTAATCTTCCAGTTTTATGCTCATTTGAATAGCAGATTTCCCTGAGCTGCTGGGATGCATCATCCAGGGAAACCATGTGGCCTCTAATTACTCCTGAGCTTGAGTCATACTGCAGGGCTCAGAGGGCAAACTGTGTGGCCACCCGTGGCCGTAAAAAAGAAACACGTATGTTTTCTAGAGTTTCTAAACCAGTAAATGATTGAATTAATCAGTATTAACTGAAAAAACCTGACAACCCTGGGGGGGAAGGGTGGCATGTCATGACTTTCCCATAGATGAAATCATGCAGACGTTGGCCGTGAGCTCAGCCATCTCAGAAACTGTCCTGGAACACAAGGCTCAGCCATTGACACCGGTACCTCTACAGGAAAGGGCTTCTTTAGGCTGGGAAGCTGAGAGAACGAACGCTCCTATTGCTAAACCGGGGGTGTGAAACGCTGTAACCAGACACTTCCAAGCATTAACACCTCCCTGTTAAGCACGGAAGAGCCCATTCCCAGAGAGACATGGCTGTAGTTACCTTTGAGCGCTTGAAAGTCTTCACTGCTCCGTTTTGTACACACGGTGCGCTCTTTCCAATGTACAAAGGGTTGTGAAAGAGCAGGCGATCCCTGCTTGTAAACTGAAGAGACCAGTCCCAGACACAAGGAAACTTGAGGCCTTTCTCATCACCCAGCTGAATATTTTTGCTTATGGCAAATTCCTGCAAGAAAATCCCAAAGACAACAGGCTTATTCAAAAATCTTAATTATAAACCAGTGCATAGCGATGGGGCCAAGAAGAGCAGGGATGTAATTTTGAGGTGGCTGCAGATCAAAGTGACAGAGCAGCAAGACAGCGTGCTGCTGCAGGAAAGAGCTGGACCCCGGGCTTCCTTTGTGCAACACAGAGGCAGGACTAATGCTGACCTAGCAAAAGCTAGTTCTCAGTGATACCGAGGGCCCGGTTTGTACACTCGTAACCCCGCCAGCTGTTATCTGGAGAACACACTAACGGTCCCTCCATGCTCTGCTTCTTTAAAAGGGAAAATACTTAACAAAATAAGTAAGTTTTATCAGCCATCAAATGCTTCCTACACACAGTTCTGATAAGCTGCAGTTTTCACAAAGTGTTCTTTTCTAAATACCTTCACTGTGCCTCACTAGTGGAACATCAACGCTCTTTTTCAACTATTTAAGCAATTATGTCAGAAGATTTCAAAGTTTGCCTGAAGTGTGAAATTCTATTTACCGCCTGTTATCCCACTTTGTACTCCTGTAGGAAACGGATTTATATCTGGAGCTGACAAATAATAACGTACAATAACTGATTCTCTAGAAGAGATCAGGACAGAAATTCAAGAGACTCTCTGCTTGGACAGTTAGTTCCTGTTTATGCAACAACGGGCTGCAAGGGCATTCTGATCATCTCCTCGCGGGCAGCCGACCCAAACTGTGCCGTTTTGGAGAACAGAGGAGTGCCATTCAGCTGAGATGCTGTTATTTCCAGAAGGGCATGCCGAGTCTCTCATTTGCAAAGCAGGAGTAACACTTCATACTCACAGTGCTTTCCTTTACTCGCTGATGAGGACAATTGAACAGGAAAGTGCCAAACAGTGAGATACGTGCACTGTCGTGCAGTATGGTCAAGTACATTTCGGAAAACTCGAAGGCTGCTGGGTACTGTTCTAGCAGCTGCCAAACACAGTCAAGAAACATCAAGAACAAAGGAGACTGGGAAAAGAAACAGAGAATTACTAGATTTAACATAGGCTTTTCCTACCTCACACCAATTTCTTTGCAGTTAAGTGTATTTAGCTGCACCTCTGGTACATTCCTCAACAACTACCTGCAGTGTTGTATTCTTTATGATCTTAGGCAATTATAACACCCTGCATTCCTGTTTAACCACTTCCACAAGCAACTGTGCCAACTGGCTTTCTCAGTGTTGCCTTTCCACAGCTTTCCCTCCTCTGTAAGAAGCCAGTCAATTCTTTCCTGGGCTTTGTACTCACGTAGCTGCAAAACTGCTTTCCCCCATCTTGCACGTCCCTCACGATTTCCAAATCAGTGCTGGTAGGACTTCTCACAACACCACCTTCTTTTGCCCATGATTGGCAAAAGTGTAAACTATCATGCATAAAAAGCTTTAGAAATAGTTTCCTCTTCCCAGTTTCACTCTTCTGTATAGCCTTCCCTAGGGTGAAAATACCTGCCTTCTCATGATTCCCCCTTGGTATTTCAGTTTCTTTATCCCTCCGTGCATTTCCCCGAGTGCTCGGTGTCCTCACTTCCCCTGTTGCTTCATGCTCTGGGGACACTGCTTTTCTGTTACTCCTGGGCACTGTCCCCTAGCAAGGCTGCTAACCTCGGCTCCTCTCCTTGTCCAGCTGCAATTACCAGTCTTGCCCTTGTAATGAGGAGGCCAGTAAGACCAGCTGGAAGCACGGCACTGCCCCCAGTAGTGTCTGGCAGCCCTGTATCAGCTCATAAAGCTGCAGTGCTCCACTAGCTCAGTACTTGGGGAAGTACCGCATATTGGTATGACTTTGTATTCAAAACCCAGGCATAAAGCAGACACCCTGGGTAAGACAAGGACCCCTCTCCAAACCCACGTTAACCCCCTTTTATTTCAGCGTAAAGCGCGGGCTGTGCTGGCATTCGTAACAGCAGGACCTGTTCATGCACGACACCGAAGCAACACCCAAACCCCACGGCACTGGAATGCACCTGCCATGTCACCGATTCTCACAAGGCTACAGAGGACAAAGAAAACGTGTATCTGCCCTGGACAAAGACTCATTTTCTCTGACATTAGTGCCCTGAGGTTTGAAAGTATTAAAAGCTATTTTTACTTTCAGACTTGTGTGTGAACAGACGTTCAGGCTGCTATTAACTGGAACCGTTGTCACATAGGAGCAGAATTCATCTTTACCTCTTTGTCAGATCTCTTTAAGTGGTTACACCTATCTAAAAACTGGTATCCTGCCATGACCCATTCCTTCTGTATTAAGCTCTGAAATCCAACAATTGTTCGAAAGTAGGGATCCAGCATGACTTGGATGAGAGAAGCAGCAAGACAGCTCAGGTCCCGTCCCTCTTCCTCTGTGAATAACATACAGAACGTGTGAAATAGGCAGGGTATATATGCACATATACAGAATTAGATCTCAAAGAGCAAGAAGTGGCAATTACATCTAGCATTTTGTTTGAATTACATGCTTTTTGCTGCTGTAATTGTTCTCAGAGTTTAAAAAAACTGGAAGAGAAAGTTACAGAAATCAGAAAATTTCTGATTTTAATATCAGCAAGTTTTTCAGTGTCTTTCTGGAATACCTGCACTTACACAACAGCAGCCACTGTCAGTGACACACTTCATATATGCAACTTCTGAATGAAACTGGTATTGCTTATACAAGGAGAATTTGGCCAATTAACACAGTTCAAAAGTTCACCCTCAAGTTTTGATTCTGTCATATCATGATCAGAATAAAACCTCAAAGGCTCGAAGGAAATATTCCCCTGATGCTATGGACTATACTGCAGTTCAGATACGTAACAAAATTATTCTCCTGCCTAGTTCCTCAGATGCCTCAGACATTTAGACGCAACGAGGTTTGTGTATACAGATGTTATCGAAATGCACTAAGAATTAATTACAGCATGCTATATGGTTGTATTACCTTGTAGGACTACAGAAACATGCTTACACTCCATCATATATACAAGCTCAGCAGAATGCTTGAGAAACAATCTAGACAGGAAAAGAAAGTGACACAGCAGTTCACATAACAGGTTCACACTCTAGAAGAAAAAAAACTATCTAGGATATCTAGATTTATCCAACTCGTATGTTAAAACAGAGAATCCTTTAGCTGACTCACTGCTTATTTACACTGGTGAAAGTTTTTCACATCTCATTAACCATCGTTTTATTAACGGTACAAACCTAATGTAGTCTAACCAGTGAGTATTTTCCAGTGAGGATAGCCACTTCTCTTCAGTTTCTTCAAAAGGCTCTGCAACAAGGAAAGTAATTACACTGCAGAACAACCTCACGTAACTACTCCCGCTAGCCAGATCTATTAGAGTTTGTTGTATCTCAAGAAAAGCACCACTACGAAAGGAGGACCGGCGTACCGTTGACACACAGCTGTTTGAGTTTGACATGTGCGACCTGGATTTCCTGGATGTTGGGGAGACACTTGTCCAGATCAGACTTGTAAACGTCACTTCTCAGAGGATGACTTCGAGTTATTGCATTACAAATCCTAGGAAAGAAAAAGAACAGCCTTTTTTTTATATATATGTAAACATATATAAAGTTTACAAAGCCAAGAAACGTGACAGGACTTCAAATAACACTCAGAGCCGCAGCCCAACACGCACAATGCAAGTGTTTGTACCGCTGCTGAAAGTGACCCTACAAATGAAACCAAAGAACAAAGCATCCCAAGCCAGCGAACTACTAAATGCCTTCATCTTTGCTCACGGACAGTGAATGACAAATATTGAACAAAACCACCATGTGCACTGTGGCACTAAATCCACAGAACTGCATTTCCCAGAGCCACAAATACACAATTTTTACTGCATCTTGCTGAAGCAGGTAAGGAAATCTCCACCAACATAAGCTGTCTTACAGTAATGTCAATAGAAAAGATTAAGTCTGATCCTATTATCAATAAATTCTCTCGTGGGAATGACCACCTGCCTGGAAAATAAACATCTTCAAAGGCATCTGAACATGGTCCTTGGCGACTGGCTCTGGGTGGCCCTGCTTGAGCCAGGGGGCTGGACCAGATGGCCTCCAGAGCTCCTGGCCAACCTCAACCCTTCTGTGATCCCTTAAAGTTTGCAGAATTATTGGAAACTGCCGTGGATCTTGATCAGAAGTTGTGCTAGAACTACATTCGGAAAGAGTTTCTCGACAGCCATTGCACGACAACATTATGAAGCAAATACCCTCCCAATTACCAACGGCTGCGGCGTGTTACACAGTCACCACTTGCCTTACCCTCCGCGCCTGATTAAAGACTAACGTTAAGTAACCATTTACCTTTGATCAATTCTTCTTTGCTGCAGTACATCCTTAATGTTGGCCATTCTTACAAGGGCACTCCCGTTAGGGTGATTCCAGGACCATGACTAATGCGGGAAACAAACCACAGAAGAAACAACCACATAATGCAGGTCAGTGTTGTTCGTAACGCTGCGCACAAAACGCTGCCGAGGGGCATACGGCTCTTTAACATTCACATAGCACAGCGATCAAGAACAGTAACAGAATACAGACTGCACTTACTGGCATTCGTCTCCCAATAAAAGAGTAGGAGTACAGCTTAAGGTCTTGATCTGCTAAGGAAGATGGAACCACAAAATATTCTGGAAGGCTTGGGGAAAAAACACAATGCAAAAGGTTACTTTTCTCTCTTCCCTTGTTGCAGTGCTGTCCTACCAGCTCTGTCAACCTACAGCGCCCCAGCCCCTACCACCGCAGTGCTACCTGGGCGTCCCACGCGTCTGCAGGACCTTACATATCGCGGGTACAGCTCACATGTGTTTGTTTACAAGCGTGCACGTTTCAGAGAGAAGCACAGAAGCACAAAAGCAACAGATGCCAACACAGGTCATTTCCTTTAATGACAACACCTGCAGGACCTTTTGGCTCAGGGCCTCTCCAGAGAGTGGCACATTAGAGACGTGAAGGGCACAGTTAGGTAGGGTGGGAGCTATGGTAGGAGACTGGAAAAGACAGTGTAATTGCCTTGTTTTCTTCTGGCCTTGTAAGAGGAACTTACCAAGTAGATATCATATAGCCTTCATTGACTGAGCAAACTCTCCACTCTGATGCACCTGTCCTCTTGATTTCTCTGTCCCAGTCAGAATAAGTTTCAAACAAAGGCGTCTGCTGACCACTGGCACTGCCGATGCCGCCGCCGCCACCACCTCCTGGGTCTATTCCATTCACCTTTTTTGCTAGGAAAAGAAAATTCATCAATGCACATTTAAAACAAAGAGAAAAAATGCCAAATTATTCCTCTTCCTCATTAGAAGGATGAGCTGCTAGCATCAGGACTAACATTACCTATTTCTGTGTTACAACAGAACAGGGATTTAGTGACAGCCTGGCGATACGTGAAGATGTAAGTGTACTTTCCCCTGCCCTTTCAGCAGAGAAGCAACATGAAACTGGTATGTTGTGCTGCTTAATAGAAAGCAAGACATACTAACACTGCCATCTCCAGACACAGGATTTCTTTCTTCAACATGCCAAAGCTAGTGGTGTGTTAGACCATGAACCCTTTACAGGCTACCCTTTAATCAGGTACCTTATGAAGAAAGCAGAGTAAGAATGACATGATTTCGACAGCTTTAAATGACTGCTGCGTTAACAGCAAATAAAATAAATCAAAGGCCAGCTTAAAAAAAAATAAATATACATACATATATGTATTTATATCCACACCAAAAGATGGCCTACCATCTGGGCTAGGGCTCAAGAATATTACATGACCTGTTACTGACACAGAGACGGCAGTCAGCTGTGTCAAAGGACACTACCTTTTGGTTCTTGACACTTGGAAGTGTATTTTTAGATGAAAGTGAAATAAACTGACACCAACCCTACCACCTCCGCCATGAAAGCTCCTAGCTTTAGCCGGGGTCTGTAAGGACACAAGTGCCTGCCCAAAGCAGAATACAGCATTACGGCTCTGCCGTCGTCCCAGTGATTGTGCAGCTTCTGCTTTCTGTGTCTGGCAACTTCATTCTTGCACTAGTACTCGGACTACTTATGTTTTCCAGAAGAAAACTGGAATAAATTAAGAATGAAGTAGCTGTTCAAAGGCAGTACAAAGAGAAATATGATAATTACCCAAAAATGTTGTAAGTTTACTGTTCACTGGCAGGATATAGAATTATCAAATACAGCCTGGGAAAAATGATGTACATATACACCAGAGCAGTGCAGACGGTTTATGTTCCCCAAGAGGCACAAAGAGAGTATTTAAACTTTCACTTTACTGGGCCTAGCAGGGACAGAGTGTCGTAACACACGGTGCTGGAAGTGTACAAACAAAGCCAGAGATCTATGCTACACACACCAGGGTTCACACACACACACACCCCTGCCCAAACCAGGCAGAACAACTACCTTTTGCCATTCTGGTCTGGTCCTCCAGAGGAACAACATTTTTTACCCACCTTATGTAATTCTTCCACTAGGTATTTTTCCATACAGCAAATGGTATTTTAAGGACAGAGTAAAGGCAGCTTTGTGATAGACTAACATTTTGTTCACACTCCACTTCAACATCTTATTCTAATTTTATCTGCAAATTGGCTTCCTCCTCAGTACTGTATAACGCTTAAGTACGTAGGCCTCAATAACCGCCCAAGTCTTAGCAGGTAAGAACGCGTATGTGCAACGTAATCACAGGCACGCTTATCCTTGTGCATGCACAGGGCAGTCATGTAGGCACCTGCACAGAAAACGTGCATTTTTTGGTGCAAATATGAAGGCCTGAGCTCATCATTCCACAACATTCAAATTCTGTAACAGGCAGCTCAGTGGTGTCTCCTGCCAGGTGCTGAGTAGGTATTTCAGTGCCACACAGATCTACACCAGGGGCACTTCCCTATCTGGAGGCTTGTTCCACTAGAAGTGATGGGTTTTGGCTGCGTATTGGCTGGGGAACACTAAGCAGTGACCGCACAGCATTGCGCTAGAAATCAAGTTCCAAAGGCATCTTTTTCAGGCTTACCTAACTGACAAGGTTCAGTTGGAGATTGGCCTTGAGCAGAGAGGGTGTGCTCCAACTCAGCAGGGGTGGTGGAGGTTTGAGTGGTAAGAACTGCCTAGTAAGCCTCTAGGAAAGAAGGTATGGAGTCCCAAGTTGCACAAATCCTCCTGCAATACCACCAGAAGAGAAACTTATTCCCAAAAGAAGGGCAGGTAAACAAGCCTGCCTGATGGGAGATTAGCTAGGTACCTAGAGTACCAATATAGACATACAATAGGAGGATTGAAGCGTGAGTTGAGAGATATGAGTATTCATGCTGACATAGGAAGTTTTGGGTTGTTTCAGACAGGAAAAACATTTCTCTTATTTTGGTCATTAATGTCCATCACAATGAATGACTTATAACTGAAAATAAGACGTTGGGTGTAGGACAAGTCAATTTTATTACCCCTGGAGAAAGCCTCAAATGCTTTTTGCCACTGCTTCTAGACAGAAATCTTACTAAAATGAGATCTTACGAAATAGGAAAACAAACAGTCAAAATACGTCCATACTTACCTGGATTATGATATATTTCCCCGACATACTCAAATGCAAAGAGAAGCTGAAGATCCGTTGGCTGAGAATAATGAGCTATTGCAAGGCACACCTGGGAAAGAAACATTTATTAGTGTTATTTAGAGGCACAAAATTGATTGCCCTTTTACCAGGATATTTTTCAACAGTTTGCAGATCAGGCACCTCCTGAACTAAGACCTGGTATCAGTATTCAACACATTTGACAGTATTTCTTCTACAGAGTTGTCAGGTGCATCAAGAGGTTTTTGAACCAGAAAAGCTGCCAAAACTTTCTAAGGGTAACAAGATGTCATCTTCATCAAATTTTGGCCTAGCCCTTATAGGTTCTGTCCCAGATGAGGGGATTTCATTCACAAAGGAAATCCACCCATTGCTTCTGGATGCCCACAGGGTGAACAGCAAGCTCCAACACTGCCTCTGATGATGTTTAACGAGGCTGAGTCACAAGCCCTGCCCTGGGAAGGGAAACTGAACAGAGGGATGCATCCTCAGAACAGCAGAGATTAACTTGGGGCACGAGGAAGGGCCTTGCCTAAGTCTTCGCACTCCTTGCAGCAGTCTGGGGACCAGCATCACATAAGCAACTAGTTTTCTACCCATATAAGCTGTTCATTTGGGTAGAACCCTAATATAATCAAAATTTGGAGTACAGCACATGGATTAGGTACCAGACTTCAAATACAGTCAAGCTTTGCCAGCCTGTCTCTCTTTAAATGTGGATGTTCAGTAATAAATACAAAAGATTTGACCAAAAAAATCCCTAGTATGTAGAATAGTATGTAGAATAATCAAATCCAGGAAGAAAACTTTCAAGTATAGCCTGGCACTGTTACTCTCCAAATTTCAGGACTTGATCTGGGGTCTTTAGCTTTGCCTTCTTCCCTCATTATTTGCTTCTACAGTTTACTAAAATGTACCTGCCTTATCTCTATGGCAAAATTTAATGAAAAGGAGGACATAACCACAGAACTCTATTCTACATGTTCAGATACAGAAATTCCATGTGACAAAGTTTTTAGTTAGGGACAAAGACACACTCTAAGTTCATATTATCACCACCTAAAAACTTTCCTTTCTATTTTCTTCCTTCCCTTCAACTCTCCGTGACTTTTTATATTTGGCAACATGCTGACCCAACTTACTCACTGTTTAGCAGTTTTGGATATTACTGTTATTATTAAGACATGCCATTATGGAAGCTTCACTGTATTTTTATTTACTTTGGCTTTTGATGGGGACATTGCTTACTGTTTATAAAAGCAGGGGTGACTGTAGACTAACTAAAGGTTTTTCACAAATGCTCCCCAACAAAAAAATTCCTATTGAGTCTTAGAAGGAGAGCTGCTTTGACTTTTCTCCCCACGCTTTCAGTTCTACATTCAAAGTGCAAAAGGAAATAGAGGACAGGACCATCCAGGGTGGGGGATGACTCCCAAAAAAACCAAACAGTACAAGTGTCTGTGTGTAAATAACACTTGGCCTCTTGCACCAGCCTACTTTTGCCTATCGTGCACAATGAAACAAAACTCAAGTCTGTGTGCACAGACACTCTGACTTAGGGCTTTGTATGTAACTTTTCACTACAGCAACTGGTATTAACAGAGCTACTCCTCATCTTCATTTACAGGAGCGAAGGACAAAAGCCTTATGCTATGCCGATCCACTCCCACGGCTTGAGGATGAACTGCAAGACAAAAAATTCCACTGGGCTGCCAAATAACACAATAGAAAAACAGTAAAGCCTATTTTAAAAGCAGCAGCTGAAATCTGTCATTTACTTAGCACATTTCAGAGAGTAAGTGTGCTGTGTTAACAGGGGTAAAACTGGGGGCAGGGGGGAGATGGTAAGCACTCATTCAGATCTGGTTCCCAAACAAGTGAGACCACAGCTGTGCTTTTGAATCTAGCAGCTGAAAAATGCTCCCAGGTGTTCAATACCAGGCACTGCATCACTGAAACAGCCCACCTGTAGGTTCCAACACAGGTTCAGGACCCCCATTTCTGTTATTTGAAAAACTAGTATTTATCTTGCTTCTGTCTTCGTTTTACATTACATTTACACTAAACAAGTATTAAAGACATACTGATTTTCAGTTTATTCCTCACCAAATGCATATAGTAGTTTTATTGTCTGAAAGTTTCAAAAGATGAGGACATTCCACAGATCTCAGCAGATTATCAGCATAAGTAAAAGCTCTTAAATTGGAAGGCAAACATGTTTTACAGGAAATGTTCTCATATCAAACTGAAAAATGTTCGGTATTCTTGCCAATTTACAATTGTGTAAAGCTGAAGATATTTAGGCTCAGTCAAATAACAAGAGAATAGGCTGCTTGTTGGAAAGTTAATTTATTGGAAGCAGTAAAGACAATGGCTGTAATTATTTCATAGTCCAAAGGCCATTTCCCTATACCGGCAACCCCTGTTCAACCCCCGTCTGAGAAAAATAAATGATACTTTCAGGGCAAGCCCTCCTCTTCTTCAACAGGAATTCTACCAAGGACAAGAGCTGCAGAATATTGCTAATGCTCTTGGAAAAGTTACTTCTGAACAGCCACATTTAATATGACTAAGTTAGCACAGCCCTGCATTCCAGCCCTCTCCTTAAGCCAGGTTACCTCTCATGAACCCACTCGAAGGACATTTCCCTGTTCTGAGTAGACACCTGTAGTAGAAAGTCCTGCAACCAGGACAGATCAAGTCCCATGGACAGAATTTGTCAGTTTTCATAGGCAGGAAGTCTTTTGGGGAAAATAAGCTTTCAAGTTTCATGACTTTCAGCCCTAACCACTCTGCACGTTCTCCCAGCTGTGAAACTATGAATTGTCTAACTGAGAACTGCTTTGTTTTCCTCTAAGAATTCCAATACCAGCTAGACAGAATGCTTAATTTGGTTTGAGTACAAGTAGCCTACATGAGAGGAAGCACTACAAGGATTTCAGAAGCTTAAATAACTTTTTACATACCAGAATCCTTGCTTGTACAAGTGGATTCTAAGTACACATTTCCTAAGCCCTAACAGAATCATTACAGTTTTAAAAGTGCATTTAGGTTTATCTCTGGGGAAAAATAAAACTTCACCCCTACTTCCAAGGACCATAAAGATTAACAGCTTCTTGTGCATTCCCAGGGTCTTGAGATATTACCCATTTTGTGATCTGTGCAACCAATTAAAACAAGGTAATACAGAAGTTTGAGGGGTGAGAAGGGTCAGGATCAGTTGTCCAAAACTCCGAGTTTCATCTTATTCTTCATAACAATCAGGAAAAAAAATGGTTCTGCTCCACCCCAAGTGGTATGACGTGCGAGAAGGGTAGTTTTGATTGCACAGGAAACCAGATTTGAGATAAATAACTTTTCTTCTGTTTTAATTATGCATGTGTTTCTGAAACCGCTCTCATACTCATTTAAAAAAGCTTCCTGGAGGAAAAGAACTGAGGCAGTTCCAGAAGAGAAAGGGATTGAGCAAATGGAGATATATTTAGGAAAGAGGAGATTATAGGGTGTGTGTCATTCTGGTGCAGCACCACAGTTCATATGCGTGGTGAGGCAGCACGCTGCCCATCATCTAACAGCCCTAAGATCTAAAGCCTCACCTTTTCAGACATTTTCATTTCTTAGTCTAATGCCAAGCACTGTAGTGGCTAGAAACTGGCAGGAGTTTCAGTTCAACTGTTTGTTGTCATTTTTGGAACAAAAGCATTCCTTTTCCTTTAAGGAATGTGAAATACTTCTTCTTTCACACTGCCTAACTTAAGGCTTCCCCAACTTGCTTCCCCATGCTCCACTTCCTCCCACACCCATCTGGCTTTCCTTCCTTTACAGACACTATAGCTTTATTTTGTTTTCTGCTTTAATTAAACTGCTAAATAGTGATGAATGCGAGTTTCCATTCCCTCAATTATTCCTTAGCTCTTGTCTCCCAGATATCCATTAATAAAAATGAGGAAGAAAATATTTACTTGACTGATTAGTGTTGAAACAGTATTTTATTAGCGTGTGTTGGCTGCAACCCAAGTCGAAGGTATTTTTCTAACAGAACTGGATTTTAAGCTCCTTCATAATTTACCTAATAATTCACCCCAAACAATGTGTTCTTCCAATTCGTTTCTGCTCATAGGTGGAGAAAAACACCTGCGAAAGTTCCACCAACATTTCTCGGGCATGGTGTGTAATCAAGTCAGCCAGACCATGCACATCTGAAGGCTGCTGGCTTCTCAGCTTGGATCCTTCTTCTCACACTAACTGCCAAGAAGAGACGCCGAATACTCTCTGTTCTAGTAAGGCAGCTTAATCAGTAGGGGTTGTTCTCCCTTCTGCCCTGTTCAGCCCATGCAGACCCCTCCTTAGGAACAGATTACATTCTCTTTGCCAACACCCATTCCTGTCACTGAATGCTGCTAATTGTATTACATTCATGAAACAGATAACTGTATAAAGTTGGTATCTGTTCTCCTTATAACTACTCCATATATTTAAATCTCGTTTTTAAATAGTAATCACCAAGTGTATTGTTTTTATTTAACTATCACTCCAAACAGAACATTTGCCAGCACCTAGCAACAGGTTAGAAACATTTACACTCCCCCAGTTTGAAGTGTACAGTATTTTAGTAGGGAGGTATTTCATTTTGACCTACCAGTGCTCTGTTCATAGGATGATACTCCTCTGTACTACCAGGATGACATTTATTTAGACATCTCCCTCCCCTGCTTTGTATTTATGTAAAAAGTTTGTTGAAGAAAGATGTTCATGATTTACAAAGCACTGCCATGCCAGTCTCTTGCCATACAGAACAGAGATGGTAATGCTAACTGTAACATCTCCCTCCCTTCTGCTCGTTTTAAAAGCAAGTGAAAAAACCTTATTCGAAAAAACCTTCAGTCATAAATACTTCAGACATGATTTTAACTACAGTCTGCACAATCCCCTGAATCTTACAGAAATTCTAAGTGCTCCTGTTTCTCAAAAGTAGGCACCCCAGAAAACCTTCATAAAACATATAAGCAAAATTTATCCAGTTCATTTTTATTTAGTCTTCATAGCTAGTTCCAAAATGAGCATAAGCAACTTTGTGGGTAAAAAATGGATAGCTGACAACTATTTCATTTTTTCTCAGAGAGATGAGTAGAGATTAGGCCCCCAGGTCAAAAAGAAAGAAGCTGGAGAGGGTCCAGTGGTGGGCTAGTGATGGTGGACTATGGTTCTGAAGTGCATCTTCTGAAGAAACTGGGCTCAGTTAGCTGTGCAGTAAGAGGACTGCAGGAAAGCACTACCAGAAAGGTGTTTACGGACTCGGTCTTGCCAGATGACATAATAGGCAGGCTGGACATCAGGAAAAACAAGCAGCACTGGAACAGGTTATGCAGAGAGTACCAGTCCTTGGTGGTTTTCAAGATACAGCTGGACAAATGCACAGCTAACCTGATCTAATCCTGACAACTCTGAAAAGAAAGGCAGACTAGATGACCTCCATAGGGTCCTCCCATCCAGCACCTCAAACTCCATGGCCAGTTCTCTACTACCACGTTCTCTCGGTTAGGAGACCGCACTGGCTCACTCGGCTGAAGAGGAGGAATGCCCTCTCATCAGAGCTCAGCTACACTTTAAGTCTTGGTCCTACCTAAACCAGTTACACACACAATCGTTTCCAAGTAGACAGCTACCGATGTTTCCATGCACCAACAGCTGGAGGTAAATGTATATTACAGAGGCCCTTCAGAATTACAAAAGGAGGCCTGGCCACCTTCCTCTGTTTTTAGATGCCAGGACAACCTTGCTAATGTGTACTCCTTGAAGGGCAGGAACAGAAACCAGGTAAAATCTTTCAAGAGGGTGGTGCTAGCATGCCACTTAAATGCCAGAAAGACCAAAACAACCATTCAATACGCTGTGCAAGACCATTCTAGCTGTGTTCACCAGCATCCCAAAATAATTTCAGCAAAGTCCTGATAGGAGAAACCTGATCCAAGCAGCTCATGGTTTCAGACATCTGTATTTTCATGCTAACAGCATAATGTTGTTATGGAAACATTATATTAACAGAACCTGACCTCCCTTCAGTACAAGGGTGCTTCTGGGATACACCCACACAAAGTGAAGCTGCAGTAACCAACTTGACGCGTCGAAGCTGCAATAGTAGCCACAGAGCTTTCTTGCACTCCTCCAGTGAGCGCATTCTGGTATTTGACAGTGGCAGTCATCACACTGCTGGTCCCCACCAAGACTATATAACCACACAGATTCAGATACTGCTGGATCTTTAGAACTAGCTGTGCTTCCTATCAAAAGGAGTCACATCAGACTGTAATTCCAAATGTATAAAGCAAGTGCCTTCATAAAAAGGTTTCACTTTTTGCTCTTGCCTAAGTACATGCAGCACAACAAGTGTTAATGAGATGTTGAGTGCATGCTCTCTTCCTCCCTCCTCCAGGCTAATCATTCTTCTTAGCTGCGACAGCCAATTAGAAACAGTTGCTATAAAGATATTGCAGTGGCCAGGCTGCTCCAGGGACATTTCAGAGCAGCTGTGAAAGGGGAATTGACTGCTGAAAGATTGCCAACCAGGAGAGGTTACTAGCATCAAAGGCAGTGGGCAGGGAGGAACCTAGCACAGTAGCAAGGAAGAACAGTCTGCATTGTTACTGAGCTTCTGCCCCTGGATCTCCGAGAGGGTAAAAGGTGAAGAAGTGACAAACTGGTTCTGCAAACTGACTTACGCCTGGGCAGATGGTTCTTAGGATTTACAGGATTAAGCTCCAACTTTATCCTCCTGAGAAGAGGAATTCTTAAGCCATGTGAGCAAATTTGGTCGTTCCTTATGAAACAACTGCTGTGCCACGCTGGGCCACAAAGCAGTGCCATGGAGGTCAGGGGAACGGTAGCTTGGATAACCTACGGCACCGATTCGGAACAGAGACGCTGGTGAGCTGATGCTGTCATGTAGACAAATGTCTCTGATTAGCTTATCTGGACCTTACCAGGTTAAATAACTTAGTATGATTTTGTTGAGACTTGCAATGACAGATGTTGAAACTGGGGGAGGAATGAAATTTCTAGGAAAGTACAGCAGAAGTAATTCCTCTTGTCAAGAGCTACGCAAGCCTCTAAGAAAACGTTGAGAAAGGGCACATCGTTTTAAGTAGATTAGGTGAAGTGGTAATTCCAAGAGCTCCTTGGAGAACTTGCAGCGTGAAGCAAGCAAGAAGGGTATACCTAAGACAGTACACTCCACCTATGTGTGAATTAAGCTTACAACTCTCAAAGTGTACCAAAGTTTCAAACATGCTCCATAAAAATGTAAACATCTGTTGTACAACTGCAATGCAATATTCTGATTCCAGACTTGTTAAATATTTAACAAGTGAGTAATTTCCAGAAGTACAACAGCTATGACAAGAAATGCATGTTTATCTTAGGCAAAGAAACAGACAACACATCATGTTAAACTTTTTACCTAGTAATTCTGACTCTAAAAATCCAGGTATTCTTGTGTAACAGAATGGGATTAATCTGCAATTCTTTCCCCCTGACTTCAAAGCATGAAACCAGATCAGCACAGCTGTTGCTAGATGTAATGACCACAAGGCAAGATTTCGTGCGAAGATACAATACCTTTTTTGCACTTTCAGGACCCGCTTCATCAAAACGAAATCTGACAATACGGAAGTCTTTGCAATAAATTATTAATTCAGTTGGATTAAATTTAAGTTTTTGGTTGGGACCAAGGACCTTCTGCTTCCTCTTGGTGTCATTCACTGTGAAGTAAAGACAAAGTTATTTGATGGCGTTTTGCCAGCCTACAACACAAGACTGGCTCAAACGGACTCAGTAATGCTGCTACCAGTGGTTTTTCATTCCGCAGTATATTCCAACTGCTCAACTGAGCTAGAAAATCTATAGGTCCTCCTGCTGATCAATCTCCTTTCAAACAAGTGGCTGAATTACCATTTCCTGTATGCCCTGACTATTTTTGTCCATCAACAACTTCACAAAGAATTAACATGCAGTATTCCCAAGAACAACTTTTGCTCCCAGACAGTTAGTTGTGTATGGTGCAATGCCCTTCTGATGCACAGTAATTGGCATACATGCTCATTTTCTTACAGCCAAATGAAAAGAAACACAAGGTGCTGTAGTTAAGACTAGATTAACTCCTTATTTTTCACATAAAAGTCAAGAATGCAAGTATAATAAATTGCCAGTTGGTCTAGACCTGCACAGGCAGGCTGTCTCTTTGGCTTCAAATCTAGAAAGTTAATCTGTAAGAAGTAAGCCTCACAGAAGCCACAGAGATTTTATTTGTGGTAAGTGGGAAAACAGGGGCACATAGCTGCTGAGTGATTGAGCTGCAACCAGGCAGCTATGCATCTTCTGGGTTGAACTTAAGGACTTTCAGGGGACTCAAGACAACTCCAGCTATTCACCTTCAATGTAACAACCATCGAGCATGGGTGAAAACCTCCATCCCCTTAATTCCTGTTAGTAAAAGCTTATGCCTCACTAACTTTAGGGTAAATCTGCATAACAGAAGAATAATCTCAGGTGTGTGGCAGGAAATACTACCTTGTCCCTGTAAAAAGCTCCAGACCTCAATGGAAAACTGAACAGAAAGGGTTCCTAAAGACCTTCTACCACTGCCCCAGTGAAACTGCAAATGTTCATGCTATTTGACAGTTTGGGGAAACATGCATAGAAGTCTCATCTAGAATCTGTCAGCCCTCAAGTTTCAAAATGAAAGCTATCTGTAGTCCTCTCCCGTTTAGGAACAACGCACTTCATGTGAGAGAGGACATAATTAATAGAACAATTATTCGAAGCTGGCTGGCATTTTCCCCCCTGTTTAGCAGGAGTTATTATATGAGCGCTTGGACGAGATGTGAAATATGACAACTGCAACACCCCATTTATCAACATATCTCCATACAGAACTGTCATTAACAGATTAGCAGTGCTGCTACTCTTCTGTCACTTCTACCTGGTATTTCTGAAAACGGGCAGCAACTGTGGGCCAGTGCAAGACCATGTACCAGGTCAACAGCACCTCTTCACTTAAACAAGTGCATTTCTTCATAACGTTCTTCCTCAGATACACATTGATTTTTTTCAGTGATTACAACCAGCTTCCAGAGTGGAAATGAATTACTGGATAACCTTGGGCACCAAAAAAACCCAACTTATAAGTAATGATTTACATTACTTGCAGTCAGAAAACCAAGTATTTAATAGCCCATGCCTTAATAAAGATTTGAGAAACTATCAGTGTTAGAAATTCTTCAATTACAAGATGAACAACATTCTTCTTAACAAACAGGTTAGCCTGAAGTATCCACCAAATCAAAAACTGGTTCTTCAAAGTAAGTATTTTCTTTTTTCAGAGTAAGAAACACATTGTTATTTGTAGATCTGAGGACCACTAGCAAATTGCTTAAGTGATGTTCTTTTCGCAATCTAGTGTATTTAAATGGAAGTGATTCAGAGGCTTGCGTATAGAGAAGTTGCTAACGAAGTTCTGTACTGCTGGAACAGGTGTCTATCCTAGAGCACCTGTTGATTCAGTATTGTAGCTAAATTTAAAGCCAACATAAAGACCCAACTAAATAAGTCTCCTGCATGGCACCAAGTTTACTCACCTTAAGGCTTTTATCCTAATTTTAAGTCAACCAAATTCTTCAAATCAGGTATTTCAAATGACATAAAACCTCAAGCATCAACAACTCTGCACAACCTAACAAGCAATTAACAGTTTTGGACTGAGGAATTTTAAAGCCTGTCACCACACTTCACGGTTTTTGACATACCTGTGACAATCTGCTCAACGCAGGTTAGTGGGACATCGTGTTCACCAAGGAGGAGGTTTTTATAGTGGAATTTCTGAAACACATGAACCCAGAGCCATTAACTTCAGTTCGCAACCAGACACACAGCACAACTTTGAAGAAACTATGATAAAAATCAGGCATGCGTAGACTTTTCTGACACATACCACCCTTGCCTGTTCACAGGCAATTAGAGGCTGTGGAAACAGCTCCTGTGGCAGTGAATGCACACCAAACTGTAGAAACCTCGGTGGAGTATGCAAAATAACCCTACTACTTGCACTGAATTTACTATCCTCAAAAACTGCTGGTAGAAATGCAATACAATCTGAAGTGTTAAAAAAAAAAATCCAAGAAAAAATATTAATTAAGCTTTCAGAAATAAGTTTTGACAACTATTTCATGTCATAAATTAAGGTTTTGAAGTAGCTTTGGTCAAACCTACTAACCATTACTGAATAAGCATCTGTCTGCTTTCAGAGCTTTACACACAGATAGTTAATGAAGCGTTTCTTTTGACAGCGCAAAATGAAAGTGAAAACTACTGAAAAGAACATGCAGCTCACAGCTGCGACTGAACTGTGTGCTGAGCTGTTCAAAAACCAATCGAGGTTTAGAACGTCATGTGTCTGCTTGACAAATGCTTGGTTTCTTCCCTTTTCTAGTTGCTTCATCCACAATGAAAGCTCATTTCATGGTTACTTTGTCCTCCGTCAGTAATGCCAATAAAACTTGGACGCATTAGAGACTTTGGTGATCTGACATTTGCAATTATCTTCAGGGAGGAACATGGGTTTATACAATTCCTGCTTTGCCTTTTGTAAAACCACTTCCCAACGAAGGCTCTGTAAACAGAGGTAAATAGAGCCGGCTGTACTTCCATACCAAGCTTGCTCTGTTCCGATATTCTCAGTGAAGGGATGGAACAGCAACACACTCAGAACAGGACAGTGCGACATCATCACTTCTTTTAGAAGGCATAGTCATATCAGATCTGAGACAGATTCACTGCATTCTAGTTAAATCATTTTACCTATCGCATTTGTTGTCATGACGTAGCGATGTGAGTAATAACAAACCTGCAGTGGCATTGGGTCATCCGTAATAAAGGAAATCTTGAAGTTAGTGCAAACCAATTTGCCCCACAGGTCATACTGACTTGTATCTGTTGCGATGCATTTTCTTACAAAATTAACTTCATTTACCACAATTTCACCTAAAACAGAAAAAGAGAAGCATACATAAGTCTTGAAGGTACAACAATTCTAAGTCAACAAACCTGCAGTGGCATTGGGTCATCCGTAATAAAGGAAATCTTGAAGTTAGTGCAAACCAATTTGCCCCACAGGTCATACTGACTTGTATCTGTTGCGATGCATTTTCTTACAAAATTAACTTCATTTACCACAATTTCACCTAAAACAGAAAAAGAGAAGCATACATAAGTCTTGAAGGTACAACAATTCTAAGTCTGTAGTAGCAAGA
>NW_010243280.1:0-14303 GCF_000690775.1 Eurypyga helias | reverse complement strand
TTCCCAGTTTCAAGTTATACACTGCTTCTGGGTAAACCTGGGATTTAACTAACACCATTCTGGTGAAAAATACCATACTGTTCCAAAAAATGACAATATTGTGCAGTAGCTTAAAAAAACCCAAACCAACCCAAAAACCTCCACCAAACAACAAACATTACTTTCCTTATACCCAGAGATCAAAATCTGCAATTCATCACTATTAAAAATGCAACGGTTTGGACACCACTGTCCTTAAACAAAAACATATATTCATGTACTTCAGCTAGCATTTATTTTAAAAACCGAAATTAGCTGGCTATTGTTGGAGAGTTTCATGAACTTATTTAAGAATTGAGAATAACCAGTCCACATCCACATCTAGTTTTACATTTATAAACAGATTTTTCAGGTGATTTCATCAACGACAAACCAGAACGCGAACACTGAACACTCCTCACCATTTCAGTCTCTGTGACCACCTAATGAAGGAGACCAACCGTTTCCTTTTGCAAGATGGAAAAACAAAATTATGCTAATTCATCTGGGATAAGCTATGAAATAAAAAAGCATAGAGGCAAATGAGACCGAGGAGCATTTAAAAAGAAAAGCTAAATTGCTACAAATAACGTTACTTTTTAATTCCCCAACAGAGATTTCTGAAAGCTGAATATAGTAATTTCATGTTTACTTCGGGAAATAAACTTGGTCATTTATTTTTACTCCTGTATAGGGTTTTCCCTTCAGTCATCGGATCAGCCACCTGCTGCTGCTACTGTCTACCATGATTAGTGTGGGAGCGGAAGTGTGTTCCAGAAAAATACCATTTTATACTAGCCATAGGTTTTTGTTTAAAAAAAGACTAAGGACTAAAGATTGCTAAAGCCTAGTTTGCTCTCTACAGGTTGGGCACGTTCAGTCCCAGTTGCCCAAAATGTGATCTTAGAGTGTCCTACGCTTGGCAAGAAAGCAGTCAGGTTTCTGGGTGACTGTAATCAGTTACAGGTATGCCCAGTGAGTATGGGTGTAAGCGCTGAATAAACCTCCCACCTGTCTGCTGATCTACAGTTGTCCTCAGGCAGTTACCGCTGCACCCCAGTAAATACATTCCAGGAACTGCCTTTAGCATTCCAACCGCTTGAGCAGAAACGCACCTTTTGCTAGTCTTGAGACTCAGTCTCCTCGCATGCTCCTCACCCTAAGCTATTTAGTTCAGCTGCCCTACTAGCTCTCCTACCCTTAATATGATTAGGCACCAGCCTCAAAGTCACTAAGGGCAGCAGCAGCAGCATCCCTGCTTTTACTTCGGTTGTGGTAAACAGCTACAAAAATTTCTTGGACTAACTGCAGCACTGAGCTGGCAGAATTGTGCTGAGTATTCTGGGACAAGTTGCGCTGACCTGTGGTTATCATATACATGCAGAATCTAAAATCTGTGCCAGAAGTGGCAAGAATTGGAAAATGCTCTACAGACAGATGGGCTGGAGCTTTAAAATCTTTTCTCAAGCATTACTAAACTGTAGTTAATTAAGCTTTTGAATTTGGGAAAAAAGACCAAGATCTGATTCTGACGGCTTCAGTACAAATAGTTAAAGTTCAACCAAGTCCACAGCAACTGAAAACAATGTCTTATAATGGGGTACGTGAGCAGGACAAGCCTTACTTCTTCTAACACTGTAATGAAAATATTTCAATACTTCCAGCAGTTTGGCACGAAACTTCTTAATGCCCACCATTTCTTCTAATAAGCTATTTACTTAAATAACTGTAAAAGCCCAAACTGCATATTAAAGCAACTCCTTCTCATGGTTGGTGTTAATCTTCAACTATTCGATGTCAAGTTCTCAGTCCCATTCTGCCTGTGAGGCTTCCCCTCTCCAGTCAGTTGTTCTAAACGTAAACAGTTTTTACTTTTCCCGCTCTCTCAGTACGTCCGGTGTATCACTTCATTGCTAATAAAAATATATGGAGAGAAAAATACACCACACCATAAAATTAAATGCAACTTCCATATATGTGGTTTTTCCACGTAACATTCTCATACCTGTTATCATGTGTAATATTTTTTAGTACCACAGTCTTTCTAAAAGCACAGATTATTAATACCAAACTACTTCAGTACTTCATGTCTTTGATGCTACAAAACAGTAGAGAAGTAAGAGATCCATCACTGCTCTCATGTGAACTTCAATTTGAACCTACTACAGTTTAGCATATGCTTGTTATATCATTCTCCTTACCAAATCCAGTCCTTTTTACCTTCCCCATCCATTCCTCAGACCTGTGTGGCTACACTACAACATGTTAATACTAATCCTATTTTTGTGGAACTTAATTTATTCTCATGCCATCCAATGAAAACACATTCTGGATTGTTTGGCCTAGCTGCTTCTCTGAACTCAAGTTTACAGCCCTAACGTGGAACTGTCGGTTCTGAACCCGAGCATTACAATATGGAAAGACTGAGTGCATGCATCCCGATCGCAACCAAAGGGTTTGAACACTTACAGTGAAGCACGACAGTCAGCAGTGCAAATTCAATAGATGCAGTTGTCAAAAGCCCCTAGAAATTGAACTTCTTTATTTTTTAAATGCAGGTTTGGAATTTTACATTTACTTGGCTTTTGTCCCTCATTTCAACGTCTGTAACGAGCAATATAGAAAGGCTGAAACCCTACAAACTTAACTCAAATTTAGGAAAGTTGATAAACAAGGGAAGTAGTACGTGTTGGTCTTACACAAGGAACCCTTCTTGCACAGAAACATCACCTACTCAACTACAAATGCAAGTGTCAACAACAGAGCTATTCAGAGATATTACACTGCACACTTTTACAATGTGGCTGCTGCTTTTTTCCAGTAAACAGTCACAAGCTGTTCCAGACACAGAACAGCGGTCAACACTTCCATGTGACTCCAACAGTCAAAGAATGATCTCGGGAGACAAGAGCAGTTTGTTTAAACTCTGACAGGAAACCAGAAGAAAAATTGCAGGTTGCCACCCTTATATAAAAGCCTAATCCTGTTTAATAAAAATATTTCTACACTGAATACATGAATCACAAAAATAGCCCGAGACACTGAAGGATCTATTTACCTAATACACCTTCCACTTAACACAGCCTCAGAAACTGTTAATCTTCTGCAAAATTCTGCTAAACCTCCCAAAAGCACACGGAATTTGACTGTTTCATGTTTTGGACATGAAGAGAATTCATGGTATATATCTAATCCATGATCATGCATAACCCACTACAACCCAAACAAAACTCAAAGCAGAGCATGGTAACTGGAGACAGAGGCATGGCTAAAATGCCAGCTGGGGGATCAGCAGCAGGAGGGATCAACAGGTACCAAGGCTGCTGCACAACAGCACCGAGTTCCTCCGCCCGCCCGAGGTCATACTGCGTCTAGGCTTCAGGGCAATTCATCTCTGCAAAACTTGGAAACACAGTCCCTAGTCAGTAACATCCTAAAGTAAAGGGTGTTCTGCAGCAGTTTGCTTACCACTGAACAGCATTCTGACATTTTTGGTGCCATGCTCCACAGGATCAAGTTTAATTTTTTTGTTTATCTTACGAGGGCAGCAATGCGTAACTTACCCTCAGGAACTCTGGATCCAGTAACCTGTATGCAAAATATCACACTAACTATCTAAAAATGACTTCGCTTGTAGTGGATTTTCTGACAGTTCACTATTTGTTATCAATAACAGGGCAATCAGACAGTAAATAAGTTTGATAAAGCTGCAAAACCAAGAGCTGCTAGAACTAGCACTGCATTAGAACCTGTAATGGGAAATTTCTGTATTTCAGAAATCCAGACCAGGGGCTGGATTCTTTATAGCAGGAGGAGATGCATCCTCTTTCATCTACATACGCAATTCTCATGTTTGCTATTTTAAGATTCTGTATTATCTTAGCTTAAAATTCAAGAAACATGCCAACAGAGACCTCAAGTAATTTCCAGGATTTCAGTTGCTCACTGAAGCAGCTGCCAAACCCTTACACCTAAAAGGGCTTCCACTACGAACACAGAAGGAATATAGCAGAACAGCACATCTTAAAACCCTAGTTTTCAGGGAAGGAGGTTGGTTGAATGGCATCTAGGACCACAACCTTACTGATGTAGGGGGGTGAAACAGACTGACCACCACATCTAACAGCACTGACTGAACGCAAGGATGTTGCACAATGAAATAAAGCACTGAGCAGTTTACGAGGAGACACATTTATACTGCATTGAGTATACACACACAGAGTGCACACATGCACCTACACATACACTGAAATGCCAAGCACACAGTATTTCTCGCACATTAAGCACCTGATACTTGCTAGAGGAAATGAATGGCTGAAATCAGGCTCCACAAATGAATAATGTGAATCCTACCCACTCAGGAAGTTTGCAGGTACACTACATACTGCTAAAGGAACTTGTTCAATGCGGTACTAGAAGCATAAGCATAGAGTTTTTAGTATAGGCTTTCCTTATTGAACAGTGATTTAGAACTTCAAAACCTGCCTATGTTTAGTGTATGTTCAAGGTCTCACAGACATAGACAAAAGAGGGTGTTAAGCACTTTACACAGTCATCTAATTCCCAAATTCCTAAAAACCTAGCACCTGAATACACTTAGAGAACTGAACGCCTGTTCCTCACTTATAATCCTTATAGTGATTATAATCAATGAAGACAACAGAAAACCAGCTCGTTTATGTGGAAGTCTAAAGTTCACAATAGAAAAGCTAAAGTTAATCCAAGTAGCCATTTAACCATTAAAAATGCACATTAATGAGTTCACTTGTATTTTGAAAGATCTAAGTCCAAAACTGCTCCAACGTGATTGGCAAATAATTAACGTCTGTAAATTTCTGGGTAAGAATTTCCAATAAAAGCTTCATTAATAAGTCACTGAAATCTATAACTCCTTCACCCATTTAGTTGCCTTTTCTTAGCTGTTCTCTTGTAGAGAGAATACCAAAATTGTATGAGTTTATTAGTATGCACCAAGCATTTAAATGTAAATGTCTCTAATCCACTTCTAAATGAATCTTCTGTTCAGTGTGCCCAGCCACTTCCAAACTTAAAAAAACCCAGCATTTGTAAACTCATTAAATAGTTTTATCTCTTTTCCAATTCCCATTCAGCTCTTACAATGTATTTAAAGATTTAAGGTATGTGAAAACAAAGCTGCACACTAATGTAAATCTTCAAAGAACAACTCTTCTTTTCCCAGCACGGTAACAAGATTAAAACCAGTATTTGTTCAGTAACAGCTGATCTTTGTGATCCTTGCATAAAAAAATGACCACAGGAGGGAGGGATCTGAAGAGATCTTGCTTTTCTGAACTAGGATGGGGTGCTCCACAAAAGCTTCCCGTGCCCCACAAATGCAACGAAGGATGCAAGAACATAGAGCAGGAAAGCAACAGGAGTTCACATGGCAAGAAGGGAGCATCCATGACAAGCAAGGCTCTCATTAGCAACTAGATCCAAACCAAAGTATTGGAGTAGATTAAAAAGCTTATAATGCTTACAGAATTACCCCTAAAACAGAAACAGTTCCACAGTCAACATTCATTCCCACCTCAACCCTTGTGCTGGCCCTGCCATTTGTGACAGACTGTTAGTCACATCAGAGAATCGATCCAGTTGAAAACAATTCTAACCATCTATTTTTCCTCCTTTTTTGTCAGGCTTGTTCTTTGGTTGCACAAAAAAAAAAAGTGTCAGCACCAAATAGCTAAAAGGAACACACACCTGCAATGAGAAAAATAAACAGCTCCTCTTGGCATCAGTATGTATTTTTAAAACAAATTAAAATAACCATATCGCCAACCCCTCCAAAAAAAGTTTTGGCAATGATTTGGTCAGAGTTTTGTAACGTTAACAACGGACAATGCAGTGAGGAGGGGAGTGTTGCGTTTTGTGTATTTTTAGTCTGGCTGCAAAAACGACAGATTCCCAAAGCCTGACGGCCTAAACAATATAATCAGTAACAATTTGAGAGGACTGTGGTTTTCAGCCTCTTATTTTATAGCTGTGTCACCAACACAAGTTACAAATGCTGTTCTGAACTTAAAATATATTGCTGGGTTCCACATAAATTACTCAGGTTTGGCTAATACATAAATCAATATAGAAACACATGTTCCTTAGAAATTAGTTCACTGGAAGCAAATATAAATGCCAGGAGACAAAAATCCCAGTAGCTCGGTCAGCTGACAATTCAGAATCTACATTAACGTTTTACCCCTTTTCTGACTTGGGGCATTAAAGAGATGTGGGACAAAGTGAGCAGAAACCAATTACTTGGGATCTGTTTTGCAGAATGCACATGCAGAAACATTAAAATATTCTATTTTAAAGCATGTTTATCCTTTTACCTTTAAAGAATTATTTCCATATTGCCCTACAACTAATGTGTTGCAAATAGGAAAGTATTTTTGTAGATATTTACAAACACTTAAAATTTATTACTATTCAGAAAGTTTAAGAAAACTCCTTTATGTTTTCATAACAAAGAAAGCAGAACAAACTGGCTCTATCCACTACAATCCACTTGTAAAACTGTATCTGGAACTTAGATTCTACATGCAGACTGCCTTGGTAGTACTTATATCACGCCAATCCTTAAAAAAAGCAAAACCAAAAACAAAACAAGCAATTAACTGAACCCAAAGCATGCCTGAAAATTTACTTTGAGTCAAACAAACAAAAAAGCTATAATAGAGTATTTACTATATACTTACTGTAAGTGAGGCCTCATTTATTCCAAAAATAAGTCAAATGCTTGGTTCATTTTTAAACTTCTTGCAGGATGAAAGATTAGTTTCCAGAAAGCTGCTGTTTCAGATTTCAAATCTACTGAATTTGAATAATTTATTTAAATTAAACTTTTGGTAATCTTCGTGTAGACACACACACACACAAAATCATCTTTAGAACAGCTTTAGGGGGTTGGATTACTTTCCAAATTGCCATTCTGGTTTTCTAATCTGGCCATTCTGCAATGTTGAAAATTATCTCATGCTCTTGTATGACACTGACTCCTGAAAACGAGTTGAAATTAAAAAGCTATTTCACTTTCTTGTCTAGTATCACACACTAACTTTAAAAACAAACATTTATAATAACATTTCAATTTAAAATAACAAACTTGATACAGGCAAACACCTTAACTTTGCAATATGTTGTCTTCATCAGCTGTGCAATGATTATGAGTGCCCTGGCTAGCACACCACAACACTGGAAGGGAGAATCAACAGCTAAATATGCTTTGGAAGCTATCAGAAACTGACTTCATTCAAGTCCACTGTTATCAGCATCCACAGGCTGTGGCTACTCACCATCAACACATGAACATCCTAACAGATCAAGCAATACCTGCTTGAAAATCAACAACCAAAAGCAGAAATAGACATCGAAAAAGGCACTGACACTAACAGCATTACTACTTGTGCCAAGCAATTAAACAATCCCAGTTTCCCCTTTGAGGTGTTAAACCAAAATACAAATACAAATTCTACAATTCTAATACAAAGAAATGCAGACCTGACAAATCTCTGGGGTTACACATTAACTTCACTAACTTGGTCCCTGTTTCTAAACCCCCTTCCCCGTCACAGTGCTGGCATTGTGCACTCACAAACAACACCATGACGTCTGCTTTCCAGCTCCGGGACACCAAGACCAAAAGAAAATGCCAAGAAAGAGGTGCAGGGGTTCAAAGCTGCCAGGAGTGAACATACCTGGGGTACTAACGCACAAGGGTGCCTCACCAAAAAGTGTACTTCCTTCTCCTATCACGAGATGTGTTGCAGCTGCTTTGGAACACATGACTTAATGTACTAAGGATTTGCAGAAAGCTGGGGTTGGGTGGGGAAACCCCACCAAAACAGAAAAAGAGCTAGAGCTAACTTGCAAGAGAATCAGGCACTTCTAAAAGACTAAAACTTTCCATGATACAGTCTTTAAAACCTCCCACAATTAAATTTCTACAGGCAGTTGCCTATCTAAGGGCACATGCATACAAAACCCACACTAAAAAGCAGCTGGTAAAGGCAATTAAATTGGCATTATTAAATAAAAGCTGAATATATCCAGTGGCAAAAATCTTCAACGTGGTATGTAATTCCACCTCAGCAAGAACGCAGCACAACTGGAAGATGTTCAGAGGTAAGCAGAAGGGTGATTACAGATATGAAAGCTTCCTTCTTAGGACGAACTAAGACAACTAAGCTAAAGGGAAGTAAAACCGAGTGGACATATGACATGAGTCTGAAAATTACAAATCACATGAAATGAGGGAATACGGCTTGATACTTGCTGTGTCATACAAGAACTAGGATTTATCCAAAGAAACTAGATGGTGGTAAGTGCAGAAAAAAACAAACCAAAGTAGTCTGTAACAGCATAATTCCATTGCTGAAGTCCTTACCACATGAAGCTGTGGGTGATAGAAGTTTACATGACTACAGAAAGCAATTGGAAGCATGTAAGAAAAACCCAGCAAGAGGAATTAAACTTGACAGAACTGTCTCTATGATGCTCTGTGACTCATCACTTGGATCTCCCATCACATCACTCCAAAACTCCCCATGCCACACACTGAAGGAAGCAGGGAGTGCTGCTTGTCCTGTCCCTTCTTCCTGCATGCCTGCTGGCAGCCACCTCAGCAAGAGGTAACATCGGACCCAGCCGTACTTGTGACCATTTAAAAACTCACCAGGGGTGTGATCGCACATCAGTGATGACACTGAAGTTGACTTCCACTACCTGACCGTGAAACATTCTCCAGACACATGAAACTATGAATATTGTTTCTGCTTTGCAACAGCACTCACCACCAACACTCCTTTAACTTGCCTTAATGTGAACAAGTCCTAAAGATAAAAAGCCACTACTCTATTTCAGTTTACTTCTATAATTTTACTGTATAAAACCACACAGAACTACACCATTTCTAGCTGTTTTCTAAACACTTACAGGTAACAACTTAATCTACTAGCAAGTTAGTATACTGAGTAACACTTCAAAATAATGATTACTACAAGTGGGTATTAAGATTCCAGAGGAACAATCCTTTTCTCACACTTACCCAGATGTTCCATTAGTTACACCATCTCTTGCAGAGAACACTGTGTGAGAAACAGGAAGGATCTTTTTGCCTGATCTTGCCTAAACCACAGCGTGGCACTGCTTACAGTACAGACACTGGACTGGTTCATTACCCATCCATGCACTGCCCCTCTCTGTGCACTGCTTTGCCATTCAAGTCACGAGAACACAGCCTGCGTTACATTCCAGTTATGTTGTACTATTTTTTTGGGATGCTTAAGTTGACACCTGTGCTGGTTTTGGCTGGGATACAGTTAATTTTTCTCCCTAGTATCTAGTATTGGATCTGCGCTGAACGCAGGGAGGTTTTTGTTGCTGCTGAGCAGTGCTTACACAGAGTCAAGGCCTTTTCTGCTGCTCACCCCACCCCACCCCACCAGTGAGTAGACTCAGGATGCACAGGGAGTTGGGAGGGGACTCAGCCAGGACAGCTGACCAAAGGGGCATTCCAGACCATATGGTGTCACACCCAACACATAATGCTGGGGAAGAAGAGGGAAGGGAGGGGGTGCAAAGTTATGGTGTTTGTCTTCCCAAGTAACTGTTATGTGTGAGGGAGCCCTGCTTTCCTGAAGATGGCTGGGTACCTGCCTCCTGATGGGAAGTGGTGAATGAATTCCTTGTTTTGCTTTGCTTGTGTGCATGGCTTTTGCCTTACCTACTGAACTCTCTTTATCTCAACCCACCCATTTCCTCACTTTTGCTCTTCCAATTCTCTCTCCACCACCCCACCAGGAGGGAGTGAGCAAGTGGCTGTGTGGGGCTCAGTTGCCAGCTGGGGTTAAACCACCACCACAACTCAAAAATGCTAGACATTGTTGTGGAAAATAAGCTACAACTGATTACCAGAACAAAACACAGCTTCAAGTTTAACAACTTCAGCTTCACTCTCCCCTGAAGTACACAAGCTGACTTCCTACTATCCAGGCAAGTACTACTACCACTTTAACAGACTGACTGGCAGACTAGCTGTTATTTCTCTATTTTCTCCCTCTGACATGCTTATAAAACAAGCTATGCAAACAGACAAGGGTAAAAAGGTGAAACTGTTACACAGGCCACCTCTTCAACTAACTGCAAAACTCGTGACCAGAGAGCTACACTAGGAGAACAGAACTGCAGAAAGAAAACAACATTTTTTAACTCTCTCAAACCAGAAACCCATATCAAGTGTTTTGGAATTAAATTAAACCAAATAATTTTATAGAATTTGGTATTCCCTAATGCAGTACCAGTGATGCCACTTACAACCAAGGTTTTTACTTGCTTTTCCTAAAACACCACTCTCTTCAGGGCACACAGTTCCATGAGAATACAGGCTTTTGTTCCAAAAGCTGGAGAGATGCATCTCTATTCCTCTGGTACCCAGAGGAAACTTTAAAAACAAACTCTACAGGTTAAAAGTTGATTCCAAAGTAAATTATTCCTTTTTTTTTTTTTAAATAAAGACCTCCTCATTTTGTAACTTGACTCTGACTCTCATTATTTCCATGTCTGGAACTCCCTTTCCTAATCTGCACTGCACAGAAATGCAAGCTAGACCCTAGGGTACTTAGCTACTTTGGAATTTCAATTTTTAGCAAGCTACTCCCTCAAAGCAACCATGCTTTAGGAATCAGAGGCTTAATACAACTATTTGCAGTTTCAAAGATTACTAAAGCCAGTAACTGTGTGTGCTTTTAATCCCAAAAGAATTCCTTAAAAGCTCCACCAATTAAAGCAGCATAATAAACATTCAGCTGGGCAAGTTTATCTCAGTACCTGAGAACAAAAGCAATTTCACACAACTACTAAGGATAGGATATTGGGAATACCATACTCAAAGTGTACTTGCAAGGGAGTACAAGTCAGCCTCAACATAATTAAATGAGTTGGAATTTGGCCAGAAACTTGGGTTATGACAAATCCAAAAGCCAGTCTATCTAACAGTACAATGTGTACTTGTTTATACAGTTTCCTACTGCACCATTTGATGACAGAAACAAAAAAAAGGCAAAAAAAAAAAAGCAGGGTTAGGCCAGTGCTTAACTTTAAACAGGAAGAGTTTCATTTAAGTCATTTAAAATAATTCAATTCTAAACTCCCCTCCACCCTCAAACAGACTGATGCTCACAAAAATGAAAAG
Source organism: Eurypyga helias (assembly GCF_000690775.1). Classification (NCBI taxonomy): domain Eukaryota; kingdom Metazoa; phylum Chordata; class Aves; order Eurypygiformes; family Eurypygidae; genus Eurypyga; species Eurypyga helias. The sequence goes on along the minus strand of NW_010243280.1, from coordinate 3,076 downwards.
ATCAGAGCCCTCTGTGGCTACACAGAGCAGTGAATTTTATTATGAAATAATTAAAAACAACACCTAGAATGATAAAGAGGTGGAAATTTTAATTCTGTGGTGAGTCATACTCATTCAGTCAGTTTCTATCTAACCCGGGGCAGCTTGCTACAAATGTCCCAAAAGCCAAATGCAGATTTCAAAGATAGTGTAGACAAGGGAAATGACGAAAACATGGGATAAATACAAGCCAGTTGAGAAAAACAAACCTAGTCAGCACCATTTTAAGTGCACTTGGGCGTCGCACAAATAAAGAGTGCGCTACGCTGCAAGTTTCTGCACGGAAGCTGTTTGCCGTAACTGCTCGTGCACACGTCCCACAGCAAAGGCAAGATGCGGTACGTTTTGAGAGAAGCAGTCTCCCGCTGCCTTTTATTTTCTGTGGAATGTCTCAGAGAAGAACATGCAGTCACTTCCTTGTGAGTCAAAGACCTTGGATGAGTATCAACTGCAACATAACCAATAAGATGCTGAGTGGTAAGCAGAAGTTCTGCAAGCATAAAAGTACTACTGTATTTCAAACAGTGAGCAATCGTAGCAATATATTTTAAGGTATTTATGCCTCAAGCAAAATCTGTATTATTTTGCTTGATGAAGGGTGTCTGTCAGTTGTTATTTATGCTTTCAGCTGAACCTCTTCCACAATACTTCAGCCTCCTAAGTTTGAAGTACCTCACTGGACCATATCACATCTCAATTAGTACTACTTAATTCACAACAGTCCCATATGAAGTAGTGTCAGAAATAATTTTTAAGAGTAACTTGCTTGTTCTACTGGTCACTTTAAGAGTTAACATGTTTTATCAACCTAGACAACATGATAGAAAGAGCTTCCTACATTAGTATGCATGTGCAAATTCATATTGGTTAACATATAATCTGAATACTAAGAAAGAAAATGTAGTATACCATTGCTTTAAACCCAAAATTACCCTTAGAAACAGCAAGCCAAATTTATTGCTGTGATAAACAGTTTGCAATGAAAGTGATCTTGAGAACAGTAGACTGTTCCTTCAGTATTTGAAAAAGGCTTTTAGAAATCCTCATTCTTCAAAATGTCATTTACCAAACTTTACTTCTTATTTAAAATATGGAAGTCAGCAATATCCTGCATTTTTATAACTATGTAATTATGAACAATAATAAAAAGATTGCTTTTCTCATCCACACACTAAAAAGGTTATTCTGCACAGGTTTAAAGACACATACAAATTCTGAAATTGCCTAACAGCTGCATATTCAGTAAAAGCAAATGAAAAAAGATGGTATTAAAAGTTTTCCAATACAGAAGTCAATCACACCTACCTACTGGAAATTCTATGAATATTTATCCTTTAAAATAAAAGAAGACTATAACACACGGTGTGATAGTGCATTCTGCACATAGGTAAAGGTCTGACTGTCTCACAAAAATATAATTATTATCAGTCTTCCGTAAGGTGTTATGTGTTACAAAACTTACAACGGTTTCATTTCAAATACTCACGATAAACCCACGACATTACCCTACGTATACTAAAGCACTGCACAGGCAAAATTGCCTGTGTATTTATTTAGCGTTTCAGGCAGTTTAGAACAGTTTTCTACAGACACAAGTATCACTAGATTTTCCTACTTAGAAGTTAGCATACTCCTTGAGGGAATGTAAGAATAAAATATACCAAAATCAATAATCACTGTAGAATAGCGAAAACTATTGACAATTTCCCAATTCTATTATAAAAAACAAAAGGCTTAAAAATATCCTGTTGAGGTATCTGTCAAATTCCTGATTTATGCCTACCTGGTAGAAGTACTGGTTCCAGTTTTTTAATCCTTGGTTCTGATGCTATATGGTCTTCTGTCTGAAGAAGAAAAAATGAGAGTTTACTTAAGAATCAGAACTTCACAGTGAGACACAAATCTGATCTATTTGGGCAAAAGAGAAATTCTCTTTTAACCTAAAAAGCTGATGTTAGAGAGCTCAGATCCAATTACAGCAACAGCTGTCTGTAAAGATATTGATGTTTTTGGGTACATTTAGCTTTGCACCAGAATAACAATATGATACTTGAAGTGCTAATGTTTAAATAACTGTGTGAGCTAGGCTATAACAAGTCACAGGACAAACAAAAAACAATTTGGCTTGACATTCCATAAAGGCTCAAGTCCTACAACAAGCTTTATAGAGATCTGGACAATCGAGTTTGCACAAAACTCTCCAACTTGTAACATGCATGACTTTCTGACATAGGAAAGGCTTCCAAAAAACCAAGGCCTAGACACATACAAGCCTACTTGGCCTACTTGAATTTGAATTCCATACCTTAAAAATAAAAGTACTTCTGTAAAAAGGCTGGAAACTTCAGTGAAATAACCTTAACACCTATGGCTCCTACACTGACAGCGATATCACCATTCGCCAGGACTAGGAATATCTAGAACTACTTTGCATCGACATTTCACTTTTACCAAGAACTTGTGATTAAGTAGGAGTGAGTCAACATGTCAACTGTTTAGAAGAGCTCCTGCCTCGTCTAAAATAAATAAATAAATCAAGTGCACACCGAGACCACACGAACAATCCTGGTGGTTCTATCAGGCACACTTGATACTATATGCATTACACACAGTATTCTACTATATATAGTTCATATATACACTTGATCTTCTTATTTATGCCGTCAGACAAGTTTTAAACGTGGGACGACGGCTACAGTGACGGGTTTAATTACTCGCATACCAGACAAGCACCAGCTGTTTCCCCTCAGCACTCCACAGAGCCGACACGGCAACGCCGATCCCACCCCGCACCACGAAAGCCCGAACACCTGAACCATTGCTCGTAACTTCCCAAAATCTCGCATTGCCTGGTTCTAATCAAGACTTTATTTTGACAAGAGTTCTGCCCCTCAACCAAAGCGTGGGCTTGCCACCAGCACAGGCTCGCTCCGTGCTTGCGTGCGACTCCAAGGCGCGAGAGGCCAACAGGCAGCGCTTCAAACCCGGCTTTTGTTTCCCTGCGCGACGGAGGATTCCCAGCGGCTCCTCGGAAGCC
>NW_010243279.1:36609-37212 GCF_000690775.1 Eurypyga helias | reverse complement strand
GGGTGGATGGGGGGTGGGAAGGGGGGAGTCCTGCACCTGGAGGCTTCAGCTCCTCGCTTGCTTTTTCCCACACCTCTTCCCAAAATGCAAGTGGATGCTATGAGGAGGAGAGCTGAAGGAGAGCGGAGCAGGAGCAGCTTATCACCTGCAAATCACTAGTAAACACGGGTGGTTTCTCAGGCCGTCCCGCTCCTCGCCTGGGAAGTAGCGGCTTAGCTGAAACACTGACCTCCAAGTCCACGTTTTTGGGGGGATACTCACCACATTGTGAAGGGTTACTCCTCTGCAGTGTAGTTCCTCTGTGTGATTTCTGCCCTGAAGGCAATAAAATCTGAGAAGACTTTGTCCATCTGCTGAGTTTCATGAAACGTGTGAAAAATACCTGCCTCCAGAGCGGAGGGAGAGGTGGGTGTTTTCGGAGCTGTGAGCATGGTAATTGTGTGAAGTGAGCCCACGCCGGGGCTGGAGGTGCCATGGGTATGCTCCCACGGGATGCGGGATGCAGCAGGATGCCCTGGGGCCTGGAGCAGAGGCAAGTCCGGCATGGTTTGTGGCCTGAGCCCTTTGGTTCAGGTACATGTGAGTATGGGCTGGAGGGGAATA
>NW_010243279.1:32020-36553 GCF_000690775.1 Eurypyga helias | reverse complement strand
TCCGGGAGGGCTATCCGAGAGGGTGCTGCCTGGTTGAATGTAGTGCCTGGTTTCTGCTCCATCACTTGCTTGTGGGGTGGCCCAGCCCTGCCGGGCTCGCACATGCCATCTGGGGCATGACTGGGCATCACTGCTGGCCGAGGGTGTGGTGGTCAGCCAGGAGGGTGGCATTGCTCAAGTCCATGGGAAGCCAGTGGCGGCTGTCTCCTGCCTGGTGACAGCTGCCACTGCTTGCCCTGTCCTTGCACGTGGCTGTATTCTGTGACCAGTGTTCTCTTAATATGACCTGGTGTGGGATGGCTTTGTTCAGGGGCTGGGGCTGAAAACCAAGACCTGTGCTTTTGCAGTCGGGCATTGAGCGGTTGGGTCTGGGCAGTTAATGCTGCCTCTGCCGGCGGCGTGCATCCTGGGCTTTAATTCCCGGTTACGTAAAGCTGCCCCGCGCCGTGGCAGCCTGCTCAGCACGGGATGACCACGCCAGCTGTTTGGTGTTTATTTTTATATCCTCTCTCTTCACATCTACTCGCAGCACCGACTGCCCGGTGCTGGTTGCTGGACACCTGCCTTTGTCTGCACCCAGGGCAGGAGCCGGGGGGGTTTGGGGTTGAGTTTGGGGCACAGAGGCTGAGCAAGGAGGGTTCTTTGGGACGGCATGCACACACAAAACCCGGGGGTGGTCATGCAGCCCTTGCACTGTGCCCTCGATAGAGGTGGCAGCAGCATCCCAAGGGAGGGGAGCCGGGAGTCCCGCTGCGATGCCGGATGAGAAATAACCCCTCTCCACGGGCTCTGCCTGTACAATCACCCCTAGAACATGTCCAACCATTTAAGCACCCGTCTTGGCGCCGGTGCTTGAAACCAGTGACCTGCGCTTCTTTCACAGTGACAGCGAAAGGTTACGGCCGTATTCACGGGAACATACAGCCCTGCCAGGTTTAGTGCCCGTGCTGCGCTGCCAAGGGTTACGTCAGCGCTCGTGTCGAGATGAAGCGTGGGAGCACAGGGGGCTAGTAAATAGACTCAAAACGCTTTTCTTCTAACTACACGCTTTTCGTGCTTTGCATTGACTCTTCGTCGCTTGTCTGTTTTCTGATCCTTCTTCTGAATCTGCCCTCTTCCATTTTATTTTTAAAAAGGTTTTTGTTCGGCATCTCTCCGTGCTGGGTCGCAGCGGTGCTGCCTTTGGTCCCCTTTGAATAGCAACGCGGCTCCTTTATTCTGGAGGCTTGGCCTGGAGGCTCAGCATCGCTGCGAAAACAGCCAAGGGTTTGGCAGGGCTGTAATTAAATAGTGAAGGGATCGTCGCAGGACAGGTTGCCCCAGCTATTTTAGGGATATTCCAATATCCAGGTCTATAATAGATGACTCGGTTCAGCCGAGGGGGTATTGGTTTATACCTCTGTACTTTGATGACATCATAGATGAATGAGTGCTGCTGACCTGATTACAGACGTTATTTTATTGTTAGATTAGGGCAGTTGAATCCTTGAAAGGCTGTGGTTTGGGGACAGCTTCGTGGTGTGCAAGGCTTCAGGTACAGTGGGCAAAATGCCGCCTGTTCCTCTGGAGATGTTCTCTCCAAGGATGCAGTCGGGGCTGTGGCGGCTCCGTGAGGTTTCCAGTGCTGTGGAAACTCGACTAATCGTCTCTTTCTTTCCCTCTAGTACATTGGGAGCCTGGATGTGCCGCGGCCGAATAGCCGGGTGGAGATTGTGACGGCCATGCGACGGATCAGGGTGAGTGTGGTGAGGACGCTCCTTCCCCTTCTGCGTGAGGGTACTGGGGGCACCACTCCTCCCTCTCCGCTTACAGCTTTCTCTCATCTAAGTCCTGTCCTCCTGGTTATTCAGAACGCTGCAGGTTTCACCGTCACTCTCTCCATGGAGATTTTGTGTAACCCAGGCTTGGTGGCTGCAGCCTTGCGACATTGTGCCACACCATCACATCTGGAGCATTCCCAGCGCTGGCTGTCCCCCCGAGTTCCCCAGCGTCCCGTGTGTCATGGCTGGGGTTAGCTGCAGCCCAGGCGGCAGCAGGGCTGTCTCCGTGCTCACGGTGCCGCGTCCTGTGCCGGAGTGGGTGCTGCGGAGGCGGGGATGGGGTGGAAAGTGGGTGCAGGACGTGGGGATGCCAGCACATGCGCAGTTCAGAGGATTTCCCTCTGTGTCAGCCCAAATTCAGAGATAACGTCAAACTACATGTGGAAGAGGTACGTTTATATTCTGCTGCGTGCATAACCGCTTCAGCTGCGTGAAAATTAGGGCACTGCCTGGATATGCCAGCAGGTTAGTGCCCGATAAATGGCAATATGCAAATTGAAGTGCTGAGTAACGAGCTCTGGGGCCCATGAGCGTGTTTAACAGTGAGTAGGTCAGGGGATGTCAGCTGGTAACGAAGGCATCTGGCTTCCCAAAATAGTCATAGCCAGGATACGGGGTGCTCTCGCTGTATAATGCTTGGCCGACAGCCAGGAGAGGAGCTTTTCCTCTGCTCCCCGGCCTCTCGCCTGCACAACTGGAAGGTGTTCAGGGGCAGGCTGGGGGTGAGCAAACCACGCAGCCGGCGAGCTCGCTGCTCCCAGGCTTAAACTGTCAGGAGCTTGACTGCTCCCGATGCACAAGGCAGCCCGTTGGGCAGTGCACCTTGGTCTGACATACGTGGTGCTGTGGCCATGGGTGCAGGTAATTTGGCCTGCTCTGTGGGTCACAGCAAGGGGCCTGCCCCGTCCTCTCAGTATGGTGCTCTCCTAGAAATAACACACTCAAATGGAAGGAGCTGAGGATGCTCGCAAGGATGTTGAGTAATAGATGAGCTGTCTTGATCCCTCATGGGATCCTGCGAGCACCAGACCTGCTCGTGTGGTTCTGCTGTTTCCCTGCTCTTCCATCAGCCCCTCCTGCAGACTCTTGCTATAATCTCATCTTCTCTTTTCTCATCGCCAGAGGAGAGGAATGTCGTATCCCAAGGAGAGGAGTATTGTCTCCCAAGGACACGGATTTCAGGGCTCTTCTGTTTCAGACTTTCAGCGCATAAATAGTTTGTGGCCTTTTCTCAGCAGCTTTCCCACCCGCTGCCCTTGGTGGTGTTTAATACTGTGGCCGGTGCACAAGCTGGGAAGTCCTTTATGGCATTAGGTTTGCTCACCCTGTTTCCTGATGAGGTTTGGGACAGAAAAAACTGTGACACCATCATGAGCTTTCATAAACAGCCATTTCCTCTGCTGCCTTTCAAGATAAGACTTTTGAAAGAACACAGCTCCAGCCCCAAAATCCCGTAACTCCACATCAGTATGGGAGGACTGGCACAGCTTTGAGGGCTTAAATAAACTCTACTGTGTTTTTTATTGACCAACATAAACAAACGTAAGCATAGTCTAGACAATTCCTAGATAAAGCTCTGAATGGCAGGAAGAATACAAATTAGGGTAAAATAATGATTTCTCATGATGAGTGATGTGTTTAAAACCTGTGCTCAGGGTTCCTTCACCTAGTGTAGGGTGGGAGAGATGCAAGCCATCGAAAGGCCACGTGGTTGCGGATCAGGTCTGCCGGAGAGACTTTTAATGTCTGTTTATTTGTCGCGGGGCGCTGTTTGTGAAGAGGATGCCAGGACGGGTCGTTTGATGGGAGTTTACACATAAAGCCCTTTCCTGGTTTCCCGTGTTTTGCACTGGCCTTGCACCCAGCAGCAAGACAGCATCACGGCATTGCGAGGGCATTCTCTGGCTGGGCTGAGCGCCGGAGGCTGGTTTGAATTTGGCTGCAGGTCAAGGAATGCGTGTCCTTCTTAAAGCAAAAGGGTAGTTGTGTTCCTCAGGGAGTAAAGTAATCCCAAAATATTGGCATGGGGAAACCAGAGGAAGAAAAAGCTTATTTAGGCATGGAAAGCGAGCAATGGGAGATCTCCCAGTACAAGCTGCAGCGGTTCTGCGGGTGGTGTGTGAAGCAGCTGCTGACCCTGAGGCTTGTGTGGTTGTAACGCAGTCCCTGGTTTATGGGGGAAAGTCTGGTGTCCCGTTGTGTTCCCAGTTACTCGCTGCCTGTGATGGAGGGGACCCTCTTTATTCCCTCTGCCACTGTGGCTCCCCTTTCTCCGTGCTGCCTTCGAGCTAGCTGCTCCCTGGCCTTTGGCACTGTTTACTAAATGATTAAATGGAACATAAAAGTATCCTGCAAAGAAATGAGGAAGCACCCTGCCCAACAGCGGGGGTCCCGAAGGGAAGAGCGCCCTGGAAGTGCCCATAACTGCTCATGCCGGGGAGGGACGGGGCCACCAGCAGCAGCCTCCCTTCTCCTCCCACGAGTTGAGACTTGGAGAGCGAGCGCATGGGCCTGGCTGATCCCAGCTTCCTGTTCAGATGGAGACCTGACCCTCTGGGGGCAAAGAGGAGGTTTTTTTCATTCCTCCTCTGGCAGGGCTCTGCAGCCCTGGTGCTGCTCTCCTGGGAGCGACGCACTGTGGGCGGAATGGCTCCACCAGAGCAAGATCTATGTATTAAGCCCAAATTTGATCCCTTTTGGGGATCTGGATTGC
>NW_010243279.1:11682-31979 GCF_000690775.1 Eurypyga helias | reverse complement strand
CATCCCCAAAGGGCTGGCGGCAGGGAGGGTTTCTATCCAGCAGCAGGAGGATGTTGGAGAACTCCCAGGAATCTCAAAGGTCGGGGAAGAGGAGGGAAGGGGAGGTGCACAGGCGGCTGCCACTGCCTTCCTGCTTTTCCTGCCTGCTCTGGCTGAGCTTGCTGGGGGTGCAGCCCTGTCTTGTTCTGCGTCTTGGTGTAAATCCCTGGCCCTGGAAGGACTCGGTGGAACAGGACATTTGCCCTGCCAAGGATGCACTTGGACAGCAATTCCAGGAGCGTGTGCTGCAGCTTTCCTCCGGACCTACATCTTCTGGCTCTCCCACAGGGCACCGATGGCCATGTCACTACTAATAAATACAGTAGGCCAGGGCTTGTTTTCCTGGCAAGCAGCTGGGATTGTGTTTGTACAGCCGAACCCCTTCTCACCCCAAAACAGGGTGACCCGGTCCATGTTGCTTCATAGCCTAAACGGCCAGGGTGGGTTTGCCTTCAAAGGGCTCCTTGGCTCCCCTGGATGCAGGGTGTGAGAAACCAGTCCATAAGTCCAGATAGTTACCCTTGGGTACCTGAACCAGAAGATCCCAAGCTCAACAGTAATTAAATGCTCGTTAAAGCTGGAGGCAGCCTGTGCTGTTGGTGTGAGCCCAGTGCAAGCTCCTTGCCCTGGCTCTCCTGGGAAGCAGGAGGCCAGAGCGCTCTCTGCTCTGTGACGGTCACGGGCAAAGCTTGAGAAGCTTAGGTGGGAGCTGATGAGGGTGGTCTGGGACGGCTCACGCATCTGTCATGTACCGAAGAGGGTGTTACAGTACTGGAGAGCAAGAGCCCAGCTGATGTACCATCCCAAATGCTGTGGATGCCCCATCCCTGGAAGTGTCCAAGGCCAGGCTGGATGAGGCTTGGAGCAACCTGGTCTAGTGGAAGGTGTCCCTGCCCATGGCAGGGGGGGGGGCTGCATGAGCTTTAAAGTCCCTTCCAACCCAAATTGTTCTGTGATTTGTTTGAAGTGCCTGAGGTAGCTGCAGGCCATCCTTTCTTTTCTTTCTTATTTTTTTTCCAGCATGGCTGAGCACATGGAGCCCTAATGACAGTGATAACGCTACGGTTTTTATGCTTCTGTGGCGTAGGTATATGCGAACGCTTTCCTCTCTGTGCTCCTGGCACATCTCCAGCGCAGCCAGTGCTACCTGGCCGTGGCTTGGTGTGGTCGTTCTAGACTATTTGGAATCATCTTTGTTTTTTGCTACTTGGATTGCTGAGTGCAGCTTCCATCCAGGTTTTCTTTGGTGCCAGAAGGGATGAAATCTATATAGGCATTTTTAAAAGCTGCTTCTGTGGAAACCTTCTGCAAGCCTGTTTCTGGGAAGCGTCCAGCTGAGTTTTGCAGGCTCCGAATAAGGAGGCATTTCAACCACTTTAAAATCTAGCTCTTCTACACCTCCTACTCTGCCAGGTACATCGGATTTTGTGGGACTTCTGCTGCTTTGCATCGCTGAGCTCTATTTTAGCAAATTGGCAAAATTCCTGAATTTCAACAAGCTTGTTTAAAGCAATGTTTTTGCCTCCTCTGCAGGCCACATGCACAGTCGGACTGGTGTGAAAATTGAGGCATTCGGCCAGTTATTTGTGTAGAGCGCCTGGTGTAATTTTGAGCTCGTTCAATTAAATTATTCCTCAGATAACCCTGATCCTGCTGCGGCGAGTTTTTAAAAGCGTTGGGTCGTTTATAATGATGCCGTCTTTCCTTTCTTTTTCTTCTTTTTTCCCCTTTCATGATGCGGGAAGCGGCACAGCCACGGCTCTCCGAGCTGTAAAGGGGAGCAGGGTTTGCGAGCGAGCTGACCCTGCCTGCGGGGATGTGCGCGGCAGGCAGCCAGCGGGCTCAGAGATGCTCAGGCTTTGGCCACCCAAAGAGCGCGGCCCGCTCTTTGCAAAGTCACGGCACTCGGCGCAAAGTGAATTATCGGTGAGCTAATGGTTTGACATGATTACCCGAGATGGACAAGATTCCGTTGTATTAGACCTGGGAGGAATGAAAGGGATGTTTCTCCCAGCACTACCACTGCCACTTGACTTCATAATAAAATAGTGGCTCATCCTGCATCGCTACTGCCATGCTACCTGCTGGATTGCACAAAACAGGTCAGGATCTCATCCTGCAGTTAATATCTAATCAATAAACTGATTAAATTAGTACCCAGGTTCCCCAGAGCAGCCTTCTGACGCAGACTACCCTCAGGTGAGGAATAGTTTCCAGGAGAGTTGGCCAAAGTGTGGTGGGCCTGGCTTTGCTGCCTGTTTCAATAGCACTGCCAGGATGCGGTGAGTGCTTTCCAGCAAAGCTTTGAAGGTTACTGGCAGTGTTAAGTAGTGTGAGTTGTACGTACACGCTGGTGTAATGCACGTGTACTCAAATCACAGGTTTAGGGAGGTAAATGTCTCCGTGGGGCAGAGGGCAGGTGTCTGAACTAGTAAGATGAGGTGAAGCATAAGCCTTTAATGCTGGAATGCGAGGTCTGAGCCCCGGAGGAAGCCGGGTAGGGATGGTCCTTGGGGCGCTGCTTGCCAGCAGGACTTTGGGAAGGTGTTCCTGGGCAGACGTGAGCAAGCACTGCCCATGCTGCCGGCTCTCTGCCAGGCGTGCTGGGTCACGCCGTGGCAGGAATGACTGGGCTCAGCCAGACGCATGACTTGATGGGTCCCAGGGGGATGAGTGGGAATGCCCTTCTTCCCCCAGGAAATGGCCTCATACATAAGTCATGATAAGCTCGTTGCCTTTCAGCCTCCAGCAGTGCCCTAGCTAAGCGTCCTCTTCCAGGCTCGAGGCAGTAGCACGTCCCTTGTCGCCAGGCTCCAGCCCAGGGTGGGGAGGAGAGCTTGGCGGCAGAGGGTTCCCAGCTGGACAGAGAGCTTGGTGGTGAAGCCAGTGAGGATGAAGGAAGCCATAACCCGGACAGGGGAGCATCCTTTGGGAAGGCTGATGAGCCAGGAGGTGTGGGCTGGCGCATGGTCTTCCCCACAGCTCCTGTCTCTGGGATGCTCAGCCTTGGGGCAGGCAGTGCTCAGGGCTCTGGCAGGAGCATCAGCTGATGCTGGGCATGCCAGCGCAAGCAGCAGTGCCTCTCAAGGGTGACACTGGCCTGTAGCATATTCTCTAAGAAATACCAGATGCACTCATTAATTTTCCTATTAATTACTATATTAATAGTTTAAATGTGCTCTCTACTTAACCCAGAACTTCTGTTTTCCACAGTCTTGTAGCTTTAGTGTTTCAGTAATCCTGTTGTTCTTTCATGTATCTTCTCACATGGAAATAGTAAATGAAACAAGAACCCTCTCCTGTAAGAGAAAGTATCTTGTTAAAGTTGATAATTGCACTTATTAGCATACATTTATCATCTGAGTATGCTTTGGGTAGGTATGCCGTGCTACTCTGTTTAGTAGGCCATAACATTTCTTTTTGACTATTTTATTGCCTCTCATATTTCTATACAACATAATTTAATATGAAAGAAAACAGCTTTTGAGTTTCTTTGCAGAAATCTGCAGTTCTATGAAAAAAAAAAAACATTTTTGGTGTTGGAGATGGGTTATGAGTGACCCAAATCTGACATCATACCGCCACAGAATTCATCTAGCATGCAGAATAGGCCCCAAAGTTTGTGTGTGCTTTCAGTGCCGTGTCACCAGGTCCACAAAGAACTTTGGAATCTGGTCTGACCTCAAACCTGGGTCAGCTGGGTTCTGGGAGGGCTGGGAGCCAGGACAGGACCAGAACTGCCGGCAGAATGTTGGGAAGCAACAGTGTCCCCTCTGTCCCTGTCACACACCCTCGCCTTGGGTTGGCTTGTGTTGGGCTTTCTTCCTTCTCTGAGCTGAGGGTGCCTCCCCACGATTCATCCGATCACTGCCTGGGGGCTTTCCCCACCAGCGTTCAGTGAGTCACGTTACCAGCTTGACGATGGCTCAGATGAGCGTATGGGCAAGCTGGCAACGTGAATTTGCTGGGAGCTCAAGGGAGAGGATGGGGAATAACATCTGCCAGGCTCCCTGAACATGAGGGAGAGGGCACACCTTCAGCATTGCTCCTTCCCATCCAGGTCATCCTTTGCCCGCTCCCACCCCCTCTCAGTTCATGACCTGCATGTAACGTCGTTTCACAAACGTCTGTCCCCTTTTGTGCCCTTGTGCCCCCTCTTCCTCCTGCTTCACGCTTGTTCTGTCTCGGAAATGCTTCTTCAAGAGGCTTTAAGCATTGTACGAGGGGTCGCGTTATCCGTGGGCTCCGCAGGGCGCGCGCAGGGGCGTAGGTGCACGCTGGAGAGGTGCCCCCGGCCTTCGGCGGCTCCTTCCTTGGAGGCTCCCCACGCTGCACGCAGGGATTCGGTAGCGCAGCAGGGCCGGTTTGGTGCCGGGGCTCAGCTGCAGTAGAATCGGGGGGACTCGATGCTGCACACCTTGCTTTCGGCAGGAACACGGGGCGGATGGGGCGGTGCCGCGCGTAAGGTCTGCGGTGCTGCGAATGCCACGGGAGCTGCCAGCAGTGCCAACGTGCTCTCCTGCTCTCCATCTGCCTGCTCCGGCTTTTCCCCCTGCCTGGAAGGGGGTGATGCTGCGCTCTCCGGCTTGCGGACATGAATGGATTCAGCCTGGCTGTCCAGGGGCAGGTCTGCAGCTCGGTCTGGGAGACTTGGGGTCACGAGAGCGGTGGTAATTGCTGCTTGTGGGGGTTTGAAGAGTTCTTACAGAAACCATCGTCCTTTGATAGCTCTGCGCTCCTTCTGCAAGGTGACAGAGCTGCCTTTGGTTGCCTGACCTTGCGTAAACCTTGCAGAAAGTGTTGTTATGGAGGGAAAGGGCTGTGCTCTGTGTCACCAGCCCTAACACACCCAGCTCAGTGCTCTCCAGCCCCACCGCTGCCAAGAAGAGGTGACAGCCTCTGCTGCTGCTAGAAACGTGCTAGCAAGGATAACCACCTCCACTTATCTTCGCATTTTAGAGCAAATCCCTGACTCTGCCTAAGAATAAGCTCTTGGTGGCCCTGAGAGGCTGCTGAGAGGAGAAAACGAGTTTGAGAGGGGTGTGCTGATTTCAGGGTCTGCAACTCCTCCTGGCATCTCCCAGCACTTTTCTGCTCAGCACAGCGGAGAGCTGGACCCTGTCCCCCTCCTCCAATCCCCTTGTCTCCTCACCCCCATGCCATTGCTTGTATTTGGAGGGGTTTTTTTTCTTCTGGTTTACTGCAACATGGAATTTTCCTGTGTTTGTTAGTAAATCAGGGCTTTCATCGGTTTGCTGCTGTCACAGCAGTGTTTTACTCTTGGGATGGAGTGGGGTACAAACGCTCAGTGCTGACCACTGAGGCTGGTGTTGTACCGGCCGGAGCGGGAGAGACGTGGGCAGCTGCCTCTTCCAGCCAGCCATGAGTGCGTCCAGAGGTGATACCTGGCTCTTGCTCTGCGATTGAAGGGAGAAATAGCTTGGGAAAAAGGAGAGCAAAGAGTGAAAAAACCCTCACAATCAGGGGCCAGGGGTCAAACAGTTTTTAATATCTGTTTTATGGATGGGAAACTGAGACACAGGGAGAGCGAGTGACGCGTTGGACTCCTCCTGACTTCGGTTGCCTCATTCCTGTGCAGGGAACCGGACTGAATAAAAATCGCACCAAGCTGAAGACAACACTTGAAGTGCTACTCTTGCGTACGACCCCTTCTGCCCTTGTGCTTCTCTGCCGGTCCTCGAGGGCCAAGGACCCCTTGATTTGATTTGCTGAAGTGTTTTTCTCTGCTGCATCACCTCAGTAGAGAGGCAAAGCGCCGAGCTGCAGCCTTGCACAAAAATGCCGCCTGCCCCAGTTTCTTCGCTGCTAAAAACGAATTCTTGGTGGTTTTGGCTTGGTGCACAAACAAGGTTTGTTCTAGGGGATGTTGTATGCAAACGGCCAAGGGGGAAGAGCAGCGTCGGAGCCTGCCTCGCAGCCTGTGGCACGGTGAGAAGGATTTTGGCGCGAGGTTTTGCGGCCGGGAAAGCTGTAAGGGTGAGGATGTGTGTGTTACGGAGCGTTCCCACGGCACGTGGGAGCGGAGGAAAGGATCACATCTGCTAAAGATGCGAGGCTGCAAACACTATTGTGAGAGCCGGTCTGGGGAACGCATCTCGTTTAATTAGGGAGCTGGAGGAAAGGATGCGCCTATAGTACCCGCACAGCCAAGAACAAGATAAGGGAGCTGAGCGCTCTCCCGGTCCCAGCAGAGAAGGGCTCAAGTGTACACGGCGTGAGGAAACCTGGGGGTCCCCTGCCTGCTCCTGCTCGCCGTTCCTGGCCCTGCGGGCAGGGTGCCACGGCCACGCAAGGGCTGCTCCTTCTTGGCGCAGCACGGCGGCCGCTCCTTGGCGCAGCACGGCGGCCGCAGGCGCTGTCCCCGGCTGCTTCGGTGACCCTGTAGGTGGTAGTCGGTGGGTGGTGGGCCTCAACTGGGAATTATGGACCTTCCCAGGCTACAGTGAAGTCTGCGCAGAGCGAAGACTCTGGTCAAAAACGTAGCCAAAACTGTATGGATTTTCCGAGAGGAAAATGTTTCCTTCTCAGGCCAGGCTTCCCTGATGGAGAACCAGGATCCCAGCGATTTTTAATCTTCACCAGTGTGATTTTAACACGGTGGAAAAACGGCCACCAGACCAGTTCTTGCCGTATGCTTGCCTATGGAAACTGCTGAACTGCCTTAGGGGAGACTTCAAAAATCGGCCTGAAGTGGGTATTCACCGCAGAAAACTCCCGCAGGGATGGTTAAATTTCAGCTTAACCCTTTAACTGACAGCAGCCCCACCTCTGACGTTTTACAGTGGTGTTCTTGGATTGCAGTAGTGATAGGCATTACAGTGAGTCACCGCTTTCTTTTTCCCTCCAAAGCCTCCAGTTTTGTTTTGGCATTTTTCTTCAATGACATTTTCTTCCTCCGTCTTAACTTGATGGATGGGATTGGTCTGGACTCCTTCAAACACTCCCTAATCCCTGGGAACTTCAGGGATGTCTGTCTCACTCTCCAGCACTGGAAACACAAAGAGCACATCCCTGCTGACCTCCAGATACATGCTAAGAAATCCTCAAGATTTAAAAAAGAGAAATCCAGAGTAATTGGCCCTAAGATGGTCCCATGGAGCTCTCTGTGAAAACAGACGGGTCTTTCTGTGGTTTGGATGGATCCAACTTCAACTCCCAGGTGGTCAATCTTATGCATTTGCCTGAAGTCAAAGAGCCTTCAAGGTGGGGAAGCTCTCGCTGAGTCCCATGTCTGAGCTGCAGGCAAGTCCCCTCCAGCCTACTCTTTGGGTAAGAGAAACAGAGTTTGTTTTAACCTCTGGGACTGAAGAGTCTGGGAAACCTGCCTCATGTTCTTGTTGCTTTTTTTCCTCAGCTCTTTTCTATTGCTCTGTCGTAGTGTATGATAAAACAGAGCGTGTTATGTTAGGGTATCCGTAGGGATTTCCACAGGGCCGTGTTTTGAGATGTCACCTTTCTATTTTGCGGCCCGTTTTCCTGCCCAGGACTATCTTCGTAGTGTCCTTGCCACTGGGATGACACCTTTTGATGTCTCTGGGTTGGTGTATTTTAGGATGCATTTCGGCATCTTGTGGATGCAGCTTCTGTTCCTTTTTCCTTTGGGAGCCTGCTTGGCCAATGCCGTATGAAATCAACTTGAAATGAGTAGATGCCAAATTCCTGTACACTTGACCTGGATATCAAATACCCTTTCTGTTTTCTTCCAGACCTTCATAAAAATGAGCATAGCTGTGCTCTCCTCGCTGTGGGGTTTCTATCCTCTGTCTGTCTGTCATTGCTTCATTTGGGGGTCCGGTGAGGTGGGCTTTGTCACTTTAGTCTGGGCTGTACGGTTGGCTTAAATCACATTTTTGTCCAAATGCATGCAAAGGGGGAAACGGCCAGGTATCTGCTGAGTTTCTTAGCCAGCCTAATACCTTTGTGAGGTGTGCTTTTAATTTTATTGGAATAGTTTAGGATCTCAACTTGCGTGGAACTAGTCCTGTGCCCGTTTGTATTGTGATCCTTTCGCTTGGTATAAAGTCCTGTATTGGCTGGTTTCTAACTCCACCTAAAATCTTGGAACTTTTTCAAGGATCTGAGTCGATAATTCTTTATAAACCTCTCTAAGGGGCCTTATTCAGACTTGTTGACTTTAAAACGTAGAATTTAATGAATTATTTTTAATACCTGCATTAGTTATTGCTGAAATAGGCACCATGAAACAAGTGTGATATGAATAATTACCTCTTTTCTCCACTTACATCCCAGAAACGTTGTTGAGCACCGCCGGCATCTAATGAGCCCCACGGGGCTGGGTTGTTTCTGATGCGCTGAGGGTTTAATGCTGCTGCTTATTCATTCTTTATTAATTGTCTGAATTTTGTAATTGCTGATTTAGTTACAGTATTACCAGCTTGCCTTCCTTCGGTTTGTCCCTGCTCTTCTGCCTGGCTTTTCTCATCTGCCTTCTCAACTGCTCTTGCTCAAGGCTTTTTATGGAGCTGTGGGAGAGCAGCACTTTGGTGAGCAGGAAAAAAATTACCAAAATAAATCCCGTATTTCACAACGTGGGGCGTAAATCTCACCGTGTTCCGATTCGGCTGGCTTTGCTGCGCTGACGCCTTCCTGAAATGCTGCGTGGGTGCGTTCCTCTGGTGCCCCTCTCTTTGTCACCTGCCCTCGGGGTGGAAGTGGGGTGTCTTTTTGCTCGAGTCTGGGTGGCTGTGCTCTGCCTGCAGCCCCCTCCGTGCAAGTGGGGATGATCTCAGCTGCCTTGAGGCTTTCCCAGAAAGAAAGCACTTTGGGAAGAAAGCTAATGGTCAAGTCAGAAGTTTTGTTTTCTCACTGAGGTGGAGGAAGGTGCCTGCGCAGCATCCGGCACTCCCAGGGTCCCCAGGGCAGCAGGTCTCGCCTGTGCCAGAAAGAGGAGGGAGTTTAATTAAGGGTTACTGTAAACGAGCATGACTAAACTGCTGCAAATGGCAATGCTTTTCCTTAAGCTGAGCTCTGTCTTGCACGCGGGTTCAATAGGCTCTTGTAAAGGGTGATTTGCAAGGAGCCGTCACCAAACAGCTCGCGCACCCGCTGCCGTTGCCCGCGTAGGGCGAAGCGATGCGTATCTAATTGCAAATTCCACAGATTCCAGTCAGATGTGGGGTTTCCAAGGAATGTGCTTCTGCTTATTTTAGCAACAGGTGGTAAATATTAAAACGTGTTCAGCTTTTCTCTCTTCTTGTGTCTCCAGGGCGGCGAAAGCAGCGCCTGCAGATGCACGCAGAGCCCACTACTTGTTTTCGTTAACCGAAGGGAGCAGCTCAAAGCCTTTTTGCAACCAGTTCGACCAGTATCCCACATGCACCCACGCACCGGTTAATTCGCGCACGTCGTGCTCGGTCATCGGAGCTGGCAGCGTGCGGAGGCGGGCGGGAGCTTGCCGTCTCCCACGCCGGTCCGGCCTGTGCTGTTATCACTTCCTGGCGTTTCGGGAAGGGGTTTGGGGATGTTCTCAAGGCTGGGGGCTGGCCTGCGGCACCGTCTCCCCCGACCTTCATGCCTGGCTGAGAAGCACCGCTTTGCCCAGCCGGCGAGCGGTCGCTCCCACTCGGAGCCATCCCTGCGTGCTCCAGCCAGGGGAGGAATGATGTTGGCTGTGCTGGGATGGGGTCCCCAGCTTTCTTTTATAAGCTTGGTATTAGTTAAGCCCCGGTGAAGTGAAGGATAAGATGTGCGCAGGGACCTGCTGGTGGCTTGGGTGAGCTGCTGGGTGGAGCTGAGGGATGTTGCTGGAAGTGTGCACCCGCACCTCCAGCCGCATCCCTCCTGTGCACCATGCTGCTGCGTCCCCCTTCGCAGCGCTGGGCTTCCACGGCATGCTCAGCGGGTGCAAGCTGCCTTGGGACGGGAGATACACTGATGTCTCCTTTGAATCTCTCATTTTAAGGTGGGTTTTTTTAACAAAACCACGCTTTAAGACTGGGACAGGAGGTATGTAACCCCTAAGGATTACCTTGTAAGGGAGGTAAATCATCTTGTAAGTGGAAATGTGCAAAAGAGGGAGTGAGAATAAGCTGTTTCCTAGTGGAACTTTCTCCATTTAATCGTCTGATTGATATTGTTTTAATTTTTACCAGTTCTGATTTCTCTGAGACTCCTGTGAAACTGCTTAGACTGAAGATGGCTTGTGTACGCGTCCCAGTTTGCCACCTCCACTCCTGAAACTTGGAGGTAGTGAGGGGAGGTTGGAGGAGGTGGATCGGGGCAGCTATCTGTCAGGAAATACCAAACCGAGCAGAAGGAATTTATTGCAAAGCAGTCAGCGTTATTGGAAAACATATTTTGTGTGATAAATGGGTATACTGTGATCAAGGGGTTGTCTCAAAGCAGCAACCTTAACTCTGCTCTGCTGCTCTCACAACATGGGTATTTTTAGACTGATTCCCATCTATACCCATCAGTACTCGCGACCGTCACAGACGGTTACCAAAATTAAACCTGAAGTTGGATGGGAAAATAGGCACTGACCTTGTCAGTACAAACCAAAATCATATCTTATTTCAGATGAACACATGCACCTCGGAGCCGCATTTTCCCATATGTACAAATGCAAACTCTGAGGTGCCATGGAAGAGTTTTAAAAAGCATCGTTAAGCCCAAGAACGAGCATCCAATGCTTCATTACTCCTTCCCCATTCCAAATTTCCGTGCTCTTTGATTAAAGTCTAGCTACTGGCAAACCCACCAGCACTGGGGTGTAGACAGGGTGATGGGGGAAATTTAAGCCTGAGGAGCAGCTCAAACCCAAGCTGGCAGGATGATGGAGGTGTCCAGGGTGTCTGCCCATGCCGTGCCGACGGTTTGCTGATGGAGCCCGTGGGAACCTTGGTCCTGCCCCCAAATGTCACCGTGCCCCGCGATGGGAGCCATCTCCACTGCAGGTGTGAGCCTGTGTCTCAGGTTTTGATGGCAGGAGAGGGGAACACAAGCAGGATGACCACACCGAGGGGATCCACAAATCTCTCTGCTGTCCTTGCCTCTTTGTCTCCTGGCCCTGGGAGGGAGCAGGGAGGTACTGCTGGGGAGCAGCCCCGCTGGTGCGTGGGGCATGGACCGTGGCCAGGTGTGTCCTTTACAGCTTCACAGGGGAATTGGGGTAGTAATGTGTCCTCACCGGAGCCACAGTGGGATTGCGTGCCCGTGGCAGAGTGCCAGGGGAGTCCTTAACAGACACAGGCAGCAGCACAGCACCTTGGTAGGGTGGCTTAATGCAGTCCTATAAAAACAGGTTTTAGTCCATTTATTGCTGGTCAGATTGGTAGGCGAAGCAGGTATTCCAGTGTGCGCCCCTCCAGCAAACTTGAGTCCCCTGTGGGCTTAAAATGCAGCCCAGAAGAGTGGTCTGTCAGGTATTTTGAAGCCTTGTTCAGAAATGCCTCCTGGATGAAGCCGAGCACCCTCCTGGGAGGTATCCCACTTTCCAGCCGCTTTATCCCCTGCCAGCTGCTGCTGCTCCAGCGGAGCTGGGGCGATGCACAAGGGAGATGCGGGCCAGGCAGTCTGGCAGGTGCTTTTCTGCTTTTGGGGCAGCAACCCACAGCAGAAGGGGGTGATGCTTCACGCCTGGGTACCCCTGACTCTCTGCTGTCCTACCCCACTGAGAGCTGGGCTCTTGGGGAAGGCAGAGCTGCCACCGCTCCCTGCCGTGTGCAGTCCGTGCCCAGCTAGGCACCACACCGATATGCCCAGACCTGTGTGGCTTGGATGGCCGGGGACTGTATTCTGATCTGCGAGGCTACTCCTGGCCAGGTGGCATCTGTTTGTTACTGTGCCAAAGCTGCATTTAAATCATCCCCTTTTCCTCTCCAGTCCTCTTTTCTTTCTGCTACTGTATTTGGAGGTACTGGTTGTGTTCTCTCGTGTAGCTGAAAAGGTTAAGCTCCTGTTGGATGGCCAGTGCTCCATGCTGAAACTCACAGAATCATAGAATTGTGGAATGGTTTGGGTTCGAACGGGCCTTAAAGATCATCTTGTGCCACCCCCTGCCATGGGCAGGGACACCTTCCACTAGACCAGGTTGCTCCAAGCCTCATCCAGCCTGGCCTTGAACACTTCCAGGGATGGGGAATCCACAGCTTCTCTGGGCAACCTGTTCCAGTGTCTCACCACCCTCTCCAGGAAGAATTTTTTCCTGATATATAATCTAAGTCTACTCGATTTCAGTGTAAACCCATTACCCCTTGTCCTGTGACTACAGACCCTTGTAAAAAGTCCCCCCCCTCAGCTTCCTTGTAGCCCCTTCAGGTACTGGAAGGTGCTATAAGGTCTCCCCAGAGCCTTC
Source organism: Eurypyga helias (assembly GCF_000690775.1). Taxonomy (NCBI): domain Eukaryota; kingdom Metazoa; phylum Chordata; class Aves; order Eurypygiformes; family Eurypygidae; genus Eurypyga; species Eurypyga helias. The sequence goes on along the minus strand of NW_010243279.1, from coordinate 19,603 downwards.
TCTTCTCCAGGCTGAACCCCCCCAACTCTCCCAGCCTGTCCCCATAGCAGAGGGGCTCCAGCCCTTGGAGCATCTCCGTGGCCTCCTCTGGACTCGCTCCAACCAGTCAATATCCTTCTGATGTTGGGGGCCCCAGAGGTGGACGCAGAACTAGAGGTGGGGTCTCATGCGAGCAGAGAGCCTCCTCCAGGAGGCCTTTCCCTGTGCCTCTTCTTTGCCCACATCAGTGTGCCTGGGCCTGTGCTGTGTGACTCCAGGCAAGATCTCCGGCTCATCCTGCACGGTGCTGTTGCACTTTCCCCATCCATGTCAGGCACGGTTGCATTTGCCGCATCCCATACGCGTGTCGCCAGTGCCAGCACGGTACCGCTGCGCCTGCTGGGTGCAACGTGCATCTTCCCGACGCATGGGCTTTCCTGCTTTTTGGCCCAGGGAACTGCTGGTTCACGGGACACACAGGCACATCGTGGTCCTGTGCTCACTGTGCTGCCCGCCTCAGTGCTGTGCAGCCCCCACAGTGCTGGACCTTGCCCTCTCCTCCAATTAACAAAGCACCAGAAGGGAAAAAAAGGAGATGAGTTATTCCAAGCAGCGATCTGCTCCTCGTGCTTCGGCAGGACCCCGGTGCTGGGGTCTGGGTACCATTTACCCCACAAAGGTGCTGCCGTCCTGCTCCTTCTGCTTTCCACACCTATCCCCAGGGCGGCTTGGCACCCCTGGCCAGGAAAAGGTCTGTGCTGCTCCCAGCTTCCCTTTCCCGCGGGCAGCCGGCCGTGAGTCATCCGAGGGCACCAGTCCGGGTGCCGTTTCCTCATGTGGTTCAGTAAAGCGGAATGCTCATCCCCTGCATGGCGCCGCTCTTTGCCGTTCCTCCCAATTACCGCTCTAGGGATCCCAGCAAGGTTTCTCGGCCTTCCCTCCTGCGGGTTACGCCTGATCTCCTGTGCATTCCTAAGATTTGCTTTCCGTCCCTGTGTTCTCAGCAGCAGAAACTCCGAGGAATTTGGTTTCCCCCTACCCAGTCATTAATTCTTGGAGCCGTGGAGCCTGTGCCAGTTTAACTCATGCTCAGCTGTCATTCTGCCATAAGTTAATTCTTCATCAAGGGAACAGCATCACTCCTCCCCCCAAGGTGCTGGGAAAGCCTTCGTTAGTCTGCCTTGCCTTTCATCCCCTGAGCTGACCTTGGGTTAAAGTCTAACTCCAAAGGTATTTTATGGGTTGCTGTGCCAGCCAGCTGCGAGGAGGAGCCCCGCTGGGGTGCAGAGGGGGGTGGGCACCAGCTTCCAGTCCCCTGCCACCAGCCCTGCGCTCGTGGTCCCATCACCGTGCTGGGTACAGGAGCCGTGGGAGAGCTGTGGGGACACGGCAGCGGCCAGAGCGGGGGATGCTCCCCGCGCAGGGTCCTTGCCAGCCAGCCCTTCGCGTTCGGCAGAGGTGGCTCCGTGGGATTCAGTTTTCCTCAGAGTTTGTGTCCTTTCTGTATAAACACAAAGAAATGCACTTTTCTGGCAAAAAGAGTACAGTGCCCTCTATGTTTTTTTTTCCTGACACAGGTTTTTTTTTTCTTCTGAGCTGGCAGAGTGCAATGAGTTTTGTGGAAATTGCTTTTTTCCTATTAATTGAATTCTCAGATCACTGCTCCTTCCCCAACACAAGCTTGTAAACCTGGTGGGTTTTTTTGGAGGAGGGAGGGGATGGAGGGGGACAGGGACAGCTCAATGCATTTGGGTGCACTTCCATTAAGAAATTTCCCATTTTTTTGTATTCTGCTAGCATCGTGTGACCATGAAGGTGCTATTCCAGCACCTTCCCTTACTTCTGGAGCAAGCTAATGGGCATGCTTAAATCCGTACCCGCTGCAGGTTGGATGGGCTGGAATGAAATGAGGGCATTTTTATTCAGGTTAACCTTTTTCAGATGCTTGTGACTGCGGGGGGAGGATGAATCTAGACAGACATCATCTCTCTTCCATAGCGTTTGCTCTCCCTAACCCAGCCTGCAGCGCGTGGTTACAAGTCTTCTTACACTTCTACAGGGTAAAAACAGTGCGACGGGGACATAGAACATGTTTCTATGGATGCCGAGTTTTTCACCCCTTTCACACATACCCATCACACCCAGATTCATCCATAATTTTGCTCTAAGCTGACAAGGTTACATGCGCTCTCTATTACGGAACATATGTTACTCTCTTCTCCAGAAAGGGCAATTTTAATACTCTGCCAAGAGGAATGTGTTGGGCAATGGTGCGTACACCAGCTGGCACGATTTTCCATCTAAAGTTATTTAAATAGTGAACTCTGCATAAAAGACAGATGTTGAAAATAGACTCCCACTAACCTGAGGTCAGCGGTAAGGCTCTTGTATGCTGACAAAATACATGTTTCTTATCTAATGGAGAAGATGAACATGTTTTTTTGTGGGCAGTGTCAAGTTAAGCGGTAATCTTTATTCTCTTTTTAGCTGGTTGGAGGTCACAAATGATCTAATGCTCCTTTTTCATTAGGGAGGCCACTTTTACCTTTTTTTCTTGATAATTTTTTTTTTAACTTTGGCACATCTCTAATGTCCATTTTCAATCTTTCCGTAAAAATTTTAGTTGAGTGCTTAGAGCTGCAGTCGGAGACCGGCTGTGGAGCTGTGCAAGTCCAGCATCAGAAGGGTTTCTCTGTTGCTCTCTTTCCATTTTCTGTGCCTTTCCCTGAAATGATACAGCGTCTGGGATTGCCACATTGCTATAGCCAAGAATTAATATAATTGATCCAAGCTACAACAGATATTTCAAAATCCAGAATTGTGCCCAAGATGGACAAACTGCCTGGGCTGAAAGCCCAAAAAGCCCTCCTGACCGTTTAGTTATTTAGAAGTACTACAATGAAATGCTACATGGTGTGAAAACGAAGGGGTAAGAGTCACCTAAAATCAAAATGCTATATCTGGAGAGCGGGGGGGGTGAATTGCTGTCACCCAGCTCCCTGCACCCGCTTACCGGGGCTTGCTGGCCGCTCCTGTTGAGATGCCAGGCTCCCGTGCCTCCCCATCCCCTCCTGGGAGCGGGTCCCACGCCAGCAGCTTTGAGAAACCCCGCTTTTGCATCAGCTCGGTGAGAAGCTCGTTAGCGGTGGTTGTGTGATTTTTCACGTGCCGTTGGGGAGGCAGGGTATATTCCCAGCAAGGGTTGTATGGCATCGCTCCAACCTCCCTGGAAGCGTGCGTGTTTTCTTCTCCTCTGGGTCAGCTGGTGCCCGCTGGGTTTGGATATGGCTGTGCAGACGGTCTGGGAGTCCCCTCAGCGGCATTTCCAACCCTGCCATCACCTCTGCTTTCCTCCCAACAACAGGGAAAGCTAAACCCCTAAAGCTTTGCATCCCTCTTAAGCTTTCTCTCTCCGTTTCACGGCAGAAGGAGGGATGTTGACAAATGTGGGCGCCCCAGCAGATCTCTGTGCCCAGGGCAGACAGGGCTATGGTCAGGAGTAAGTCCAAGGCAGGGAGGTCCTGATCAGATGCACAGAGAGGGGTTTCCCATTGCCCCGTTAGTGAACGGGCTTGCAGGGGAGGTGTTAGCGAAGGCAGGTCCTGTTGACGGGCAGCACGTTGGTGAGACCATCCGAGACATCCAGCAGTCTTCAGGGACAAAAAGCCCATGCTGGTATCTGTGGTCTGCTAATGGAAAGGATTTCCCGTTGCTTTGGAGAAGTCCAAGGAGGTAGCATGGGGCCAGCTACCCCTCCCGAGCTGGGGAGGGCCAGGGGGCACACAGGGCACCCAGCCCAGCCTGCTGCTCGTGGGCTGGGGTCTTGCCTGGCATGGGGTGTGCAAGGGCTCTGTGGCTCAGATCTCACTTCAAGAAACTGCGCAAACCTGATGCTCCCTTAGACCGTGGGCAGAGGGGTGAGATCCCCCTGGTTTTCTGAATTAGCCTTGTGAACGGGGCAGAGCAGATCGCACGCCGTGGCTGCGAGCCGGGGGGGCAGCAGCACACGAACGGCGTGCCGGGCTCTGCGGAGCAGTACGTGCTCCCGCGTGGCGTGGGCTGCTGCCCCTCTCCCCTGAGTGCTTTTTCTCCCTCCTCACACCTATTTGCCCAAACTCAAATTGGAAAGTCTGCAAAAATGAGCAACACGTCTCCTGGCCCGTGGGACTCGGCGTGCCCGGCGCAGCCCAGGGATGCGAGAGGCGGCTCAGCTGAATTGTCATTTTATTGAATCCTCCTCCTTGCTAATTTATTATTAAATTACAGTTAGTGTTTCATTAGAGCCCCAGTGGGCATGAGTTCATTAGCGTTTTATTGGTTAGAGCTGCACTTCATTGCATGGGGAATGCATCCCAAAGAGCGTCTGGCCTCGTTGGAGTGATTGCGCTAACGAGCTCTGGTTGGGGCAGGATGTGCTATAACGCTCTCAGTGCACGGCTCAGACTTGCAAAGGAGCTTAGCCCTTGCCTCAGCGTCGGGATAAAGGCCTGGATTGATGCAAGGGCTTAAGAAATCTGGGCAGTCGGCCCTTCTGAGAATTTGGCTTCAGCGTGGCATGGCAAAACAGCTTTTTCCATAGCATACCCTCTGCCAGGCATGGGGCGAGCCCAGGCAGAATCCCTTGCCTACAGCCAGGGATTGTGGAAGCCTCTCCGAGGATCTCTGCATTGCTTCTCTCCCTGAAACATACTCTGGGGCTGGGTAGCATCTTTGCTGAGACATCCTGGCCCATCTGCATTGCTGTCCTGGGGCTGTTACTCACCCAAAAACCAGGCTAAAAATAGTCTTTCTAACCCTGAGATATTTTTCAGGGTTGCTGTCTCTTCCAAGCCCACATTAATTAGCACTTGGGGTGGCCCAGAATAGAAACCCCACAGCTTCAGCAGCTTGGAAATGCAACTTGAAGTTTATAATCAATGGTCGTTAGCACCGATAAATCAGGCTGCCACTCCCCAAGGTGCCGTGCAGTCGCTCCGGGTGCTGCAGAGCACATCCAGCACATCTGCAGCTCCTGGGAAAAGCGCATGCAGAGCCCCAGAAGGTGCTGGGTTAATTACTCCAAGGTTGGAGCTCACCTTTTCAGGGCTAAATCAAGACTTTTCTCTGGTGTTAGGTACCAGGCACACTGCTGTGATCTTAGTACTGGTCTGGTGTCTTAGCAAGGCACAGAGAAGGGGCTCTTGGATGCAGTTTCACCTCTGCTTGTAACAACAGGGAAGGGGAATGCGAGAGATGGGGCTTGGAAACCCACCCGGTGGTCTCTTTGGTGAGGAACTCTGGTGGGACCCTTCTCCAGGAGGAAGCAAGCAGCATATGGGTGTGTGCAGGGGATTTTGAGGCTGGCTGTAGCCGTGGAAAGAGCCTGAGCTTTGCTTTCTCCAGCCCATCACCGTGGCTTCAGCCCTGGAGCCGGGTGGTCTGTGCACGGGGGAGGTCAGAGCTGCGTTCCCCGCGCTGTTCTCTGAGTCACCCGTATCTCCCATCCCCATCGGCGACTTTAAAATGGCTTTGAGGAATTGTACTTTCAGGTCTTTTATCATACGATTGCAGGTCAGGGCCAGCAGCTTTCCCTGCCTGCTGGCTCTGGCTGCCGAAGTTAATACATCATGCGGTGCTGGAAATGTCACGCCAAGGCTCAGCGCAGACCAGAGGCAGGGCTTTGCGTCGCGGCACCTGCCCTGCGCTCCTTCTGCAGAGACACTGGGGAAATAATGAGAGGATTAATTAAATTCCTCTTCCTTGGGTGTGCGGGGTGCAGGATGTGGGGCTTTGCTGTCCTCGGATGAGCCCCACGGCTGTGCCCGGCAGCCTGCCTGTGGGACCAGCACTCCGGGTACCTGATGTGGGTGCACCCGTGGTACACCGGTTATGGGACTCCCCCAAAGTCCCACAGCAGGAGGTTGCTCGGCCTCAACGGCTCATCTAGCTTATTCCCCCGCCAGCCCCCTCCCTGCTCGTAAAACTAAATGCACAAGGGGCTGGATTTTGGGGGATCTCATTCTCTCCCCAGTGCTGGGCCAGAGCGTTGTGTTTAGTCACTGATCTTTGGAAGTTCCTGTTGAGTTTTTTTCCTGTCCAGTGACTTCTAATCAAAGCGGGTAATTGCATTATCCCATTTACCCTGGAGAGGTTCACAGAATCCTCAGCAATCATCTTCAGCTTTATACCCAGCCCCTAAAAGGCCCCACTTGAAATGATGTTTCCCTTAGCAGAGCTCAGCCATGGCCACAAGCCAGCGAGGCAAACCCTGGGGCTGTGGGGCCCGGGGGGCTTGCAGGGCTGGGAATGTGGCGGTCCCTCTCTGGGGAGGTGAGCCCATTGGAGGGGCAGAGCTGGTGCCTTTGAAACACAAGTAACATCCCAGCAGCATCCTGGGCTGAACAAAGCATTATCCACATCCAGAGCCTGGATTGCTTTGGCACGGGCATCCAGATGCTGGGCACAGGGACACTGCGGGGCAAAAAGCCCCCCTTGTCCTGCCCTGGCCATGTGGGGTCTGGGAAATCTTTACCTGTGCCTCTCGCCCCTTCCCTTCAGAGCCTTTTCAGCCCTCCCTGGGGCTTTCCTGCAGGAAGACTAATTCAAGTGTTTTCTATCCCTCACAGTATGAGTTTAAAGCCAAGAATATCAAGAAGAAGAAAGTGAGTCTCATCGTGTCGGTGGATGGTGTGAAGGTCATTCTGAAGAAGAAGAAGAAGGTAGGCAGCCCTGGTCCCTGGGGCAGCGGTGCCTTGGCAGCGGGAGCCCTCCCCTCACGGTGCAGGGGCCTGCAGGGTCCTTAATTTCTGGGGAAGCTGGTGGGCTGGGATGGGGTCAGCCTCGGATGAGCCGTGTTCCCGCAGGGTGGCTGAGCTGGTCCTGATGCGGGTGTAGAAGGGACCCGGGGGGGTCTCCATGGGAGGTGGTGTGGGACTTTGCTGGTCCCAGCAGGACCCGTCCCTCAGGAAGGGGTTGCAGGGGAGCAGTAGCAGAGCTGTGACAAGAGTTTCCTGGGTCTGTCCCTGGGCTGTCTCTGCCCTGTCCTTGATCTCAAGGGCAGCATCTGACGTACTCATTTTCAGCTTCTTTCGTTGCAGAAAAAAGAATGGGCCTGGGACGAGAACAAAATGCTTGTCATGCATGATCCTATCTACAGGTAAGCCTGCTTGGGGCAGGGATGGAGACTTGGGTGGCTCCGCTGTGCTGTTTACCCCACGCTGCCCTGGCACCATGCTGGGCACTGACCATGGAGGGCAGCTCCCCTCGCTTACTGTGCTCTCCAAAAGTCCCCAGCTCTCTTTCTCCATCCTATTGGCAAAAGCTGAGAGTGTGGGGCGTCTCTGTCCTGGGGAAGCCAAATGGGAGCGAGGAAGGGCCCCAGCCATGCCAGGGAGGGGGTGGCAGGCACCTGAGTGAAGTAATTTCTCTGAGCTGGCAGGGTGGAAGAGTGAGATTTGCTCTCCTCCATCCCTGGAGTGCTCCTGGGCCACCAGCTCGGTTCCTGGGGGCTGTGCAGAGAAAGCCCTGCACCACCTCTGCAAAATACTTGCTGTTGCTGAGTCAGCAGGCTAATTTTCCCAGCCGAGGCAAAACTGCTGCCAAAAAGAATCCTGATGGGTTTTAGCAGGGATGTGCTGCAGAGGCTGGGCATCTGCCAGCACCCCAGGACGTGCCCTGGGAAGCGCTGGCTGTGGCCTGTCTCCTGGGCACTGTGGGTAACGTCCCCTCCTGCTGTCCTTGCAGGATATTCTATGTGTCTCACGACTCCCAGGATCTAAAGATCTTCAGCTACATTGCCAGGGATGGATCTAGCAATGTCTTCAGGTGCAACGTCTTCAAATCCAAGAAGAAGGTAAAGACACTAGGATGCGCATCCCACCATCGTGGGGCCTCGAGATGCGCATCCTGCCATCGCAGCGTCTTGGGATGCACATCCCACTGTTGCAGGGTCTCGGTGGGGCAG
>NW_010243279.1:11111-11661 GCF_000690775.1 Eurypyga helias | reverse complement strand
TGCAGCAGACGGCCCAGAGCTCTGCCGTGATCTGAGCTCTCCTGCCCACAGCTGCGCTGAGAAACCCCCGAGACCTGCACCAGGCTGGGATGGGGGGCACCGGGCAGGGGCAGCCCCGCTAAGGTTGTGCTCCTCTCGCAGAGCCAAGCCATGCGCATCGTCCGGACGGTGGGGCAGGCCTTCGAGGTCTGTCACAAGCTGAGCCTGCAGCACACCCAGCAAAACGCAGATGGGCAGGAGGACGGAGACAGTGAGAGGAACGGGGATGACCTGGATGTCCCAGGTACTCTGTGAGGGGGGAGGCGGGGGCGGTATGGGGGGCCTGGAGCCTGGCAGACACAGTCTGAGGCATCACCGCCTTCCCACACTGCCCGGCTGACGCCTGCAGGGAACGGATTTGCACAGCAATCTGGCCTGTGGCGCCTTGGGCTCAAGCTGGGATCCTGCCCAGCAAGGAGCCTTCGCTAGTTGTTAGCCATCATCCTCACAGACATCCCCCTTGCTGGGAGCCCATTAGCAGCGCCCGGGACTCCGCCGGGCGCCTAAATGC
>NW_010243279.1:10216-11038 GCF_000690775.1 Eurypyga helias | reverse complement strand
CCCTCACTGCTTCCCTAAGCACAGACCTTCCCTGCGTCCCAAGGCGCTCTCGGGGCTGGGATTGCGATTCCCCGCACGCGCGAAGCTGCGCTTGGGGTCTTGCGTCCGGCTCCCGGGGCTGCGGGCAGCCTGCGGACCCCCCCTCCCTTCTCAGCCCCATGGGCAGTGAGGGCAGGGGGCTCTGCGGTGCCCCCGGGAGCTGCTGTGCTCCTTGGTGCTGGTGGCCTTGCTGGGGGGGAGGCAGATGTTTTGCAAGAGGTTGGACAAACGCCTCCAGTGCCCGTTGGGATGCTCGCAGGTCCTGTCTGGGGGGATGTCACCTGCCCTGCCGCCCCGTGCTGGGTGCTGGATCCCCAACAGGAGCAGCCCGGGCTGTGCTGCGGTTTCCTGCTTGTCTCTGCAACCAGAGCTGTCACGGTGACCTAATCGTTGGGCTGTCCTGGACGGCCATTGTTTGGTTTTCCTCCACACAATATCCCAGTTGCGATACCCAGTTCCCTGGGGATTTCTGAGCATCCGTTTTAGGGTTTTTCTCCTCCCCCCTAATCTCTTGTTTACCTTTCCTTAGCTTTCTCATGCCTTCTGCTCTTGATGACCCCTTTGTCCCACATCAGGGGCTTTGGCTGCTCTTCCCCAGGTTTGGTGTGTGGGGGATGGGTGTGGTTTTGGCCCCAAGCCCCATCCGGAGCAGCGTCAGGAAGCGCAGCCATGTCGCTCTGTCCCTGCTCCCCCTCCCCGAGCTAGAGAGTGGGTGGCATGGGGGCGGTGGGGACCGACCGGTGGGCACTGCTTGCCGGAGCACGGGTGCACCACAGCAAGCTG
>NW_010243279.1:5601-10050 GCF_000690775.1 Eurypyga helias | reverse complement strand
GAGTGCCTACGCCGATGCCAAGGTGCGTGGGTCCCTGCCCTCCGCTCTCGGGGCGTGACGTTGCCCTGGCCCCATGGCTGTGATGAGCATCCCGGGGGTGCCGGCGATCAGGAGGGTTTGGGCAGCATTCCCCAGCTCCCAGATCAAAGCCATCTGCTGCGGCAGGGCTGCCCTTTGGCTCGGGGCCCGGGGCACTCCTGGGAGGCTCAGCTCTGTGCAGCCACACGGAAAGTGTCTGGGGCAGAGCTGATAGGGATTTTTTCCCATAAAAAATGAAAATAATATTTTTTTGATACAGTGGAAATTCCCATAAGCGGAGTCAGCCTTTTCAGGAGTTTTCCACAATAGTATTTGGGCTGTTGTCAAACTGAAAAAAAAGTTACTGTCTTCAAAGATTTTTTGGTGCTCCCAGCAATGTGGGCATTTGCTTTGAATGCAGCAGCTTCTTTCCTGGGTATTTTGGGGGGCCAGTCTATGCCGCAGCCCATGTGCGCCTGGCAGCTCTCCATGGCGAGGGACATGGGATCACACTTTCGATGTCGGTGTTTTGCAGGGCTGCCTGCACCCTGAAGATATCCTGACAGCGTCACCCAAGATGCTGCTGCCCTCATCTGCCCAGCTGCCCGACCTGGGAACGCCTCTCTCTGCCCACCACCAAATGCAGCTTCTCCAGCAGCTCCTGCAGCAGCAGCAGCAGCAGACGCAAGTGGCCGTGGCACAGGTTCTCCGCTCTGCTCTTTCCCAGGGGCAGCGGCGGGGCTGAGGGACACTGCTGAGCCCCCCCGTGCTGCGGGAGCATCCACTGCCTAGAGGCAGCGTTGAAGGCGGGCAGCTCCATGGGGAGGGCAGGCTGCCCGCAGGCAGAGGTGCTCGGGCGGTGGTTGTGGGAGAAGTTGGGGCACAGGGGATGGGGAGGGACCATCTCCTGGCCCGTGCAGCAAAGGGAGAGGAGTGGCCATTTGCCCTGGCCCCGTCACAGAAGATGAGGTGCTTAGGTCTGCACGCCATCACGTTTCTTGGCCCTTTGGCCCTGGTCTGCCAATGCCTGGCCTGGGCGTTAGCCCCGGCCAGCTGCTGCCTGTGCTGTGCAGCTGGCAGCTTGTTCTCCATGCAGGTATTTCTCATTTCAGCAGCTCTGGCTGCTTTATCTAACTCGTTACCTTAGCTTTACTTGTTCCCTGACCCTTCACAGAGCTCTCTGGAATTGCTTGGCTTCCTGGCCTGAGCAATTGGCTCCTGCAGCCTTTCTGTGCTTTCCCACTGCTTTCCTCTTCTCACATCAGAAGATCTGTATTGGTCCTTCTGACCGAGCTGCTGCTCCAGAGTCTGCATGTGTTCTGGGGTCACAGGCTCAGAAAGTGGCTTTCCCCTCTGGAAGAGCGACCTGCATCCTCAAGGAATCCTTTGTCTGCCAAAGTATAGTGTTGCTACAGCGAAAGCTTGCCAGGCAGAGCCGGGTCCCTCTGTGGCAGGGACTGCTCATCGTCAGTAGTTCCCACTCCTTACGTACCCACAGAGCCTTGCAGGGGCCATTTCTTTTTTTTCTTACTTCCAGATAAAAAAAACCAATGTGAAAGAGTATAACGCCATTTCTTGGCTGACTCCCGGGATGGCAGCCAGTGGCTCGTCTCCCTCTCTCCAAGGGCTGACGCCCTGCTCTGGACCTCTGCCCACCCCGGGGTGGTTCTCGTCCCGGGAGCTGTCACTTAGCTGCTCTCTAATCCCTTCAGCACGCGCCGTGGTGATTGCGCGTGGTTGTAATTTATTCATGAAAATGTTGGACCCTGTCACGTCAGACGCCCTTCAGATGACTGCGTGTGTTACATCAACACCTCTGTCGATGGCACCTGTTATCTTTTCTCAAAAAGTAGAGAGTCAATTTGTCTCTGAACATGTGGTGATCAACAAAGGCTTAATTCTATACTAACAAAGTCTCAAGATGTTGACCAGGATCTGTGCTTGGTCTATAGCTACGGGGACCGTCCTGTAATTATCTCAGTCTCTAATTACTTGGCTGAGGATTAAATGCTATTTACTTCCCTCGTTGATCAGTGTCTTGCTTTTGCAAGACGTTTCCAGATACCTGTGAAAGTCCTTCTCTTGAATGAAGGCCAGGAGTCTTTCCTGGGTCTTGTCCTCAGGGGACTGGTGGCACTGCCCCTCTTCAAGATGTGACATTTGGGCTCTGCTGGCATCACCTAAGCATCACCTGATCCCAGCTGCAGGCACTGGCTTCCCAGAAGGGTGAATTCCAGGCTGATGGCGTCAGCACCGAGCTTTGGCACCCACTCAGCGTTTATTGATTCCACCTCTGCCACCTCGGCTTGGGGTCTCTGCTTCACCCACCAGCACTCGGCAGAGGGTCCCCACCCCAGCGTGCTGCTGTGCCCCGCTGTCCCACCGCTGGCAGGAGGAGGAGGTGGCTGTGGCTCCTGCAGCAGTGGCGTGGGCTGTCTCACCTGGCTGGGGGCCCACAGGCGAACGAAAAGGGCTCTGTGCTGCCTGCTCAGAGTGTAAGGTATTGCACCCCTTGCCCTCCGTCTGGCTTCCTGGGCAGTGGCAAGTCCCAGCCCCTTGCCTGGCGTCCTGCCACTCCCCAGCTCGCTATGCCTCGGCTCTGCTCTGCCAAGGGCACTGCCCGGCCGCCTTGCTGGCTGCGTTTGGGCAGCTCAGGACAAAGCGGGCAGCACCGTCCTGCCAGCAGACCCAGCGCTGCCTCCTGGGACCCATCCAGGAGGGCGGGTGGCCCTTGGCTGTGCTGCTGTGAGGGCCCTGCATCCGCAGCTCACAGCCTCGGCAGGCTGCAGAGCGGTCCCCCTCCATCGCCAAGTTACTTTCCATGCCAAGGTAAAACTGTATTTTTTGTTTGGTGGGCTTTTTTTTCCATTTTGGTTTTTTTTTGTTTTTAAACCTGCACTTTCCTGGTTCCCCATGAGCCTGGCTGGCTCAGTCCTTGCAGGAGAGAGGAGTGCTTGTAGGAGCCGTGGGTGGGTGGCAGGAAGGGGTGCTGAGCCGGTGTGGCCCCTGGGTAGCTCTGCACTGCTGTCCCCTTGTCTGGAGTACGCTCCTGGGTCTCTCCTTGCTCAGACTCAGATTTAGGGGTTCCTGGCTGGTGTCGCCTAGCAATATCCCCCCCCTTCCCAGAATGCAGTGCTGGTGATAGAGATGTTTGCACATGGGTAGTTATGCTGAAATCAATGGGCTTCTTGGCTGCAGACTCCCCACGGGCTGATGTCCAGGCACGGCTTCCCAGGGCCAGAAGGAGTAGCCAGCTCGTGTCCCCAGAGCCACCATGTCTCAGCAGCACTCTGCCATCTGTGTTGCTCCAGGCGTGTCGTGCCTGAGCCGCTTGCAGCTCCGGGGCAGCTCTGATGCTCCAGACCCTGCTAGCGACAGACGCTGCTGGCAGGACCCTGCCTTGTGCAAAACACTGTCTCTGGGAAACCTTCCCGGAAAGACAGCTCGGCCAGGGCCAGCCCACGGTGTATGGCTGCACCATCCGGTCGTCGAGTGTGTCTTCCCTTCCACATCCATCTGGCTTCCTCCTGGGCTGCCCTTTCTTCGTGTATTCATGGCACACATGTGACCGACGGTCCGGTCAGCACCACCTCCCTTTGCCTCTGGCTTTTCCATCAGCGAGGTTGGGGGACTGTGCGCTGGATGTGCTGAGCGTGCCCTGGTGCAAGACTGCCGCCCGCACCCACTCTTCCCATCACGTCTGCGGGTACCCACAGGGAATGGCTTCTTCGTTTGGTGGGATGCTGGTGAGCCCTGGTAGCAGAGCAGGGGTGGCCAGAGTTGAAGCTCTCAGCCCTCGAGCAGCATCCCCAGGCGCTCACCTGCTCTCTCCTGTCACACAGGTCCACTTGCTGAAGGACCAGCTGGCTGCGGAGGCAGCGGCGCGGCTGGAAGCCCAGGCTCGTGTGCACCAGCTCCTGCTTCAGAACAAGGACTTGCTGCAGCACATCTCACTCCTGGTCAAGCAGGTGCAGGAGCTGGAGCTGAAGCTGGCGGGGAACAACACGAGTAAGCGCTCCTGCCCCTTCCTGTCCCCTCGCAGCTAGCCGGGTGTGCGGAGGATATGCGTGCGGGTGTTTCTCATGGGGTTTTTATGTGTTTGCAGTGGGTTTGTGTAGGGGAATATTAGAGCCCTCCTGGCCTGGCTTGTGTGTGTGCAGCGGGGTGTTGGCATATGGCATGGGGAGGGCTGTATGAACAGGTACTCCTGCTGTTTGCCCGCTTACTCCAGTGGCTGCATGCCCTAGGCCAGTGCCTTACTTGCCCAAGAGCCCCCCCTTGACCTTCCTCTACAGCTGATGTGGCCATCAGCTCCCTGCAGGAGCTGGGGTGGGAGACAGGTACTTTTTATCCTGTAAAACCACCTCTTTGTTGGCTAGCAGCAGCTCCTGGCACCAGTGACACCAAATAAGCCCCTCTAAACAGTGTAGG
>NW_010243279.1:2577-5423 GCF_000690775.1 Eurypyga helias | reverse complement strand
CAGCCACATGGCCCTGGAGCATCCTCCTGTGGCCAGTCTGCAGCCAGCTGTTGTGGCCAGGGGATGCCCACGCAAGCTGGGGTGGAGGTGCCTGCCTCTCAGCTGCGCCCTTCTCTTGCAGCAGGCTCCCAGGACAGTCTGCTGGAGATCACCTTCCGCTCCAACGTCCTTCCCGTCCTCTGTGACCCGACCACCCCGCAACCCGAGGACACCCACCCGCCACCACTGGCCTCCAGCTCAGGCTTTCCCAGCGCCCTGGACAGCCCTATAGGTAGGAACGACTGTCTGGGGGAGCCTGGGGGGTACCCGCCTCTTTTTTAGGGCCGCCCGCCCCAGAGCCACCGCTGGGCAGCCTGGAGCTCATCAAATTCCGCGAGTCGGGCATCGCCTCTGAGTACGAGTCCAACACAGACGAGAGCGAGGAGCGTGACTCCTGGTCCCAGGAGGAACCCCCGCGCCTGCTCCACGTCCAGCCCAGGCAGGATCTGGGCGACAGCCTGGAGGACGAGATTGCAGTGTAGGGTTTGGCAGGAGGTGGTGCGGAGCAGCCGGGACCCGCTGGAGCTGGGACAGACCCTGGCCGTAGCTCCCTGGGATGGCCTGGAGGGAGAGAAGGCAGAGGAGGGAGCGTGAGGCTTCCAGCACACGGCCAGGAGGTGTGCGGGGGTGAGGACGGAGCCGTGCCAAGACGATGTGCCAGACGTGCTGTTTTCCAGTGTGCATGGGCTTGTGTGCTGAGCTGGAGTGCCCCTGCTTCACATCAGACATCAAGCTGATAGCTGCTTGTGCTACCCCCTGGTCCCTGCCCGCTGCAAGCTGTGTTCCGAGGTCAGGGAGAAGCAAGGGACACGCTCTGGACGCTGCAGGGTTAGCCACTGCTGCAGGAGAAGCAGTAAAGCAGATGAAGGTTTTTGCTGGGGGAGGAGGTGCAGGGCAGTGAGTGGGGACAGAGGGACCGAGGAGGCAGTGCAGGACGGTGGGCAGGGGCAGAGCCGCTGGCAGGGGTCTGGCTCTGTGTGGTGGAGGGAGATGGGGCCGGAGCCACTTAGGGTTGGTGGCGATGAACTGTCGGTGTGGGTGCGTGAGTGAGGGGTGAGGCATGAGGGGACAGTGGGGAGAAGCCTGGGAAGGAGCTGAAGGGGTGAGATGAGGTCACGTAGGGTGGCTGGGCTTAGGGTGATGGTGTTTGTGGCACCTCAGGGCAGGGTTTGTCCCTGCCTGAGGCAGGCAGGGGGCACATGGGCAGCGCCTGCTCCTCTCCCGGGCACAGCTCGGTGCGGAGCAGGGAGCCAGAGCACGCTGCATGGGCTTACGTAGTGTCCTTTGCCTCATTATCTAGTCCTCGGGCTCCTCAGCACGGTTGCCAGATTTTAAAGCCTTACTGGTGCTCTCAAGTCATGTTTTCAAGCGCTTTCCTGCACCCCCATCACCACAAACTCCGTGCTTTTAGACAAACCCACTATTTCCAAGCAATTGCATGCCTCTGGACCAGTGCCGGGGGATGCAGTGCTGGCATCGGCCGTATGCAGGATGGGCACGCTCGCTGCCCCTTGACGGCTGAAGGGGTGTGAGCCAGAGTCCTGATGTTCCCCTCGCTCCTGGGGGAAACACTCGACAAGGTGGGCACAGTTGTCTTCCTCCCAGTCCATCCTCCTGTCCTGCTTTTGCTTCACTGTGTTGCTTCCCTCTGCTCTCGCCTTCCCCAGCTCTGTCTGTGCTTGATCTGCCTGTCCCTAACCCCTGGCTGAGCATCTCCCAGGCACGAGCTCTGGCTCTTCCCCAAGGTTCAGCCCGGCTGCTGAGGAAGGTCCGTCGCTTCTTTTTGCCCCGGCCCCCTTGGGACTGAGGGGTGAGGTGTGGGTGAGACCCCTGGGGTCAGTATGAGCTGTGCTGTGCACCGCAGGAGGAGGCTGAATGCTGTGAGGAGCTGGAGAATCCTACTGGGAAGGAAGGCTGTGTTTCAGTGTCCCCAGCAGTGGGGGCAGAGTGGGGGCGGGTGCTGGCTGGGACCTGGGTGCTCCTGTCCTCTGGCCACTGATAGCTCCGCATGCTCTGCCCGGCGCTGCTGTGGGCACAGCTCTGTGCCAGCCCTCTGCTGTGGACCCCCACATCCCACTGCCGGCTCGGTCGGAAGTGAAAGTGTGGGGTGGGAGGCTGGTCTCTCTGCGAGGGAGAGGTGGGGATGGCAGCATGCACAGGACATGGTAGGGTAGGGATGAGCTCAGAGAGAGATTTCCATGCAGGCAGATAGATCATGCAGGAGTGGGGATGGCAGGAGCTTGGCCGTACATGCAGGGCTCTCCCTCCAAGGAGCAGCAGCAGGCAGGAGGTCTCTTCCAGGCTGGGCCTCAGGAAGCAGGCAGGGCTGAGCCATCCCCCAGGCCCCTGCTCCCACCCATCACAGGCACAGCCCAGGCGGTACCCGGTGAGGAGCCAGCATGACCATAGCCTAGGCGGTGCCTGGCAAGGAGCCGTCGGGACCAGCTTGGGCTCCTGCCCGGCACCCTGCCCGCTGGGGACAGCGGTGGGTGCCCCACGGGCTGAGGGGTTGCTGCTGACGGCGGGTGGGACCCTGCCAGCATCCTGCCGCACCATGGGTGTATGCGTGTAAATGATCCTCCTCCTCACTCAGCGCTGCCTCCAAGACACCTCTCTAGCCTCTCACGTTTGTTACGGACCTTGACTGGGGTTTTATAGCTATATTTTTTGTCCTTTCTTTTCCTACAACTGTCGTGTCACTAACTGTTGATTCAATCTATCTGGGAAACCGATCTGTCAATGTAAGTGCACTTAACCCTTGGGTGTTGTCATTAGTCAACTGGCTTTTGCTAAATAAATCTTTCTAT
>NW_010243279.1:1889-2521 GCF_000690775.1 Eurypyga helias | reverse complement strand
CTTCTCTCCCGCTCCATGCTGGGAGCCAGCATGGGTGGTGACATCCCTTGGCCTTGCGCAGACCCCCTCCAGACTAGGCATCCTCCCCTGCTTGTGGTGCCAGCCGCAGGTTGCCCGTGAGAGCGAGGTGCTCCCAGTGTTGCTGGGGGTAGAGGGGTTTCAGCCTTCCCCTTCAGCCGCTGCACAGCACGGGCTCGTCTCAGGGCCGACCGGTGACAGCTGAAGGGTGCCGGGGGGTTCCCGACATCTGCAGAGCGTCCCATGGAGATGCAGAGATGCTAAGCAGCACTTTCAGGGGCTCGGAGAATTTTTTGGCTGCTGGGGAAGGAAAAGTCAGGAAGAGCCTCTGTTGAAGGATGGCGGAAGTGTTGTGTAGGCAGGAGCAACAGGCAGATGGGGCCGGCTGCTGCTGGAGCAATTTATTCTGCTGCTGAAGCAATTTATTCTGCTGCTGACGGGAGCGATGGAGCAGTGCCCCCCCGCGGCGGCTGCCCGGCTGGCGGGGCCGCCCTGCAGCCTGCAGCCTCCTGCTTCTGCTTCTGCTCCTTCTCCCACAGGGCCTTGAGCTTGCGGTAGTACACCTTGCAGCTGTAACCCTCCTGGGAGCTGTGCTGGATGTGGGTCTTGATCGA
>NW_010243279.1:1243-1744 GCF_000690775.1 Eurypyga helias | reverse complement strand
GGTCCCTCTGGGGGGACCGGGGATTGTCAGAGGAGCCAGAGGAGGAGCAGACAATCTCCGAGAGGTCATCGGGCTCCTCGCGCTCCCAGGTGCCGGTGGCCAGGCCGGAGGGGGGGCCGCCCTTGTGCTGCTGGGTGTCTCCTTCGGTGCGCATGAAGTAGCTGTAGGGTGAGAACCAGGGCCGGTAGACGGTACAGGCGTGGGCAGGGAGCTCGCTGCCCTGTGGGGCTGTGGAGAAAAGGGTCTGCAGTGAGTTGGGGGTCCTTGCAAGAGCCCAGCCCCCTGTGTTGTTGGGAATGGTGCTGGGGGATCCTTCTCTGTCTCCGTGGGATGCCAAGGTGTCTGGCTCTGTCCCAGCATGTCCCTGCAGCATGGAGGGTACCACCCCTCCCACCGTGGGATGCAGGGGTAGGGATGGGCACGGGATGCCGGTGGGCACCGAAGCACTGGCACAACACAAGGCTCACAGGAGACACCCCACGGAGAGCTGCACTGGCACAG
>NW_010243279.1:605-1145 GCF_000690775.1 Eurypyga helias | reverse complement strand
TGTGACTACAGGACCACCCTAGGTCCCCAGAAAGCACCCACTCCCATGGTGGGTCCCAGACCTTTCCCCACCCATGCAGGAGGATGCCCAGCTAAACCCCTCCGCAGCCTGTCTGCCCGCAGGCCCTCGCTGTGCCGCAGGAGGCTGAGCGGTGCCGTGGCCATGTCCCGGGGGTGCGAGGGGGAGCCCTCCCCACAGGCAGTGCCAGCTGCCTGCGCTCCTTGCCTGGCTGCGGCTGGCAAGGGCCGGGCTCACTGGGCAGGCTGGCAGGGTCGCATGGGCATGGGGCCTCTAGGCTTCTTGTCCTGGTGCCGCGGGACATGGTCCTGATGGGAACGGGAGGCAGGACAAAGCTCTCCAGTCACACTGGCGCAGATGGTGTGTGGCTCCTGCACCATGTTAGCCATGCGTCACCGGCTGACATCACAAAGGGCTGATGTCACATGTGTGTACAGTGCAGGATGCTCCTGGGCGTTGCCTCGCGGCTGGGGTCTCTGGGAAGCTTGGCCAGTGCAAGGGAACAGCCAGCCCGGGCTGGAG
>NW_010243279.1:0-512 GCF_000690775.1 Eurypyga helias | reverse complement strand
CATCTCCATGAGCAGCGTGGCTGTCTGGGCAGGGGGTTGGCATTGCACCTCACCCAGCAGCATGGAAGGGACAGGCCCACTGTCCCCTTGCCATTCCCTTGGTAAATCTTCTCTCTTTCTTTCCACAACCTGCTTCCCAAGTCGCTCAGTGTCAGGTAAGAGATGCTCTCGGTGTGTTGTCTGTGCCAGCGTGGAGCCGTGGGCTCGCTGCTACCCCATCTCGCCCCATGCGGTCCCCATGCATGCACTCCCCTGTGCAGTCCTGGCATGGCCCAGCTGCCCACAGCCTCTGCAGAGCTGCAGGAGCAGCCTCCCTGTCCCCCAAGTTGTCCTCTGTGCTGCTGGGTTGGGAGCTGGAGGGCAGCTCTGGGATGTGCTATCCCTGCTGGGGTCCCCCTGCTCATGCCCTCTCTCTGTTCCCTTTCCCCGCCAGTGGACCAGAGCATGTTTGAGAATGCCAGCGCCAGCACGGCACCCACCCCACGGCCACAGCACGTCCCCACCGCAGCGGG
>NW_010243278.1:1959-3091 GCF_000690775.1 Eurypyga helias | reverse complement strand
TGAGGGTTCCACAGGTGGACACAGTGCTCCAGGTGGGGTATCACATGAGCAAAGTACAGGGGCAGAATCACCTCCATCCACCTGCTGGCCACACTTCTGATGCCGCCCAGAATATGGTTGGCTTTCTGGGTTGTCAGCGCCCACTGCCAGCTCATGTTCAGCTTTGCATCCACCAGCACCCCCAAGTCCTCCTCCTTTCTCTCTGTAACAGGGCTGCTGTGGTTGTCTGGGGAAAATGGGGTGCATCCTGTCCCAAAGGATGTCTGTGGCCACCTAGTTTTGAGGTCTGTAGTCTCACTGCAGGGTTATTGGCATGCAATAGTATGGCAAGGAGCGGGAAGAAAGGGAAAGACCCACTGTCTAACAGTGAGAAAGCCAAAGCACCTGTGCTAGGGCCAAGACTAAGTTTCATGTGGAAATTACCTCAAGACACTATAGAAGCACAGCACAGCAGTGTTGAGCCTTTCAGAATGAAAGGATGCCTGCTGATGGCTCCCTGAAATGTTGGAGTGACCAGATATCAGAAATGGGAAAGAAACGTTGATCAAACGAGTATGTTTCTTTGTTCCCTTTTCTTTCCTAGAACTTGACTTGCTCTTGAAAGTGATCTTGAACTGGTTTTTGCCATCATACCTTTTCACAGTGATCCTGATTTTTAACACATTTGGATCTGAGGTGACTGGAAAATTCTTTTGAAAGAGGCTGATCAAAGAATTTTTATGAGCACTGGGAGACCTGCTTTCAATTGCTGAACCATCCATGGTGTCTGTAGGTGAGTCATTTAATATACCCCACTATTTCTGTTCTGCATTTCTTATATGGACTCTAATGAGAATAAAACTCATTAATGATTGTTGGATAGGCAAGCTGTAGGAAGGTGTGGGCCCACAAATGCCTAGATAACAAAGTGGGGGGAGCAGGGTGTGGGAGGAAAGTAATATACCAGTTCCACCCTATGCTCATCAGCAGTGTCTTGAGGGAAAAAGAAGGGTCT
This sequence comes from Eurypyga helias, assembly GCF_000690775.1. NCBI lineage: Eukaryota > Metazoa > Chordata > Aves > Eurypygiformes > Eurypygidae > Eurypyga > Eurypyga helias. Next base: position 2,097 of record NW_010243278.1, on the reverse strand, counting down.
TTAAGCTCCATCTAAGATTGTTCTTCTGTGTCCATAGCAAAGCAATTCTTTCAGAGAAGTTACTTCTAAAGCCAAGTGCTCGAGACAACCTAGCATCTTACCCCAGCACCAAACCTCATGCTCATGGGTGCACAAGCA
>NW_010243278.1:398-1932 GCF_000690775.1 Eurypyga helias | reverse complement strand
GCAGGAATTTGTCCAAAAGTAACCTTTCTCCCCTGAAGCAGTGGCATTATTTAATTCCCTTCTCATGTTAGTCCCATGGGGGGCTGCTTTACAGTAGTTGTCAGGCAACAGTTATACAAGTGAAAAGCTAAGCAGGGAAAGCATATCAAAGGAGTCAATATGCAAATACATATATAATCCATGTATAAATATATACATATATACATAGTGATTTCAGAGGGGAGTGGTACCGGAGGCTGCTGATAGCATAGAGTTTAAGCCCTGGTTTCCCCTGGAAGGAAAAGAAAGTTTCATTTCCATGGTGAAACTGATTGGCATGGGCTCTTTGACATATGTTTGTATATCTTCCTCTTTACTGCTCTCTGTTTTACCCCATGTGTGTCCTTCTGGGAAAGCTTGTGTAGAAAAGGAACAGCGAGCCCAAAGATCTAAGAGGGTCAGATTGTGATCACAAAGGAGAAAGGTCAGGAAGGCACTGGAAAAAGCTATGCCCCTGAGCATTTATCTGTAGGCTAGGGGCAGTGGACAAAATATATTTGGGAGTGAGTGCAATGTGACAAGGATGTAGTGAGTAACTTTTCACTGCCCACTCATGCCACTTGAATGCCATTTTTTTCTAGCCTATATCATTTACAGACTGCTTCCTCCTCCAAAGCAAGTGGTTCCCCTCTTTGCCTGCTGCTGCTACCTGCTCCATGCCTATTCACACCAGAAGGAGAAGGACACATCTGCAGAGGCTGTGGTTTTCATAGACAGCACTGGGGTCTCGGTCATCACTACTATCACTGTTAAAAAAGCAGCTGGCACTTAATCTTCTCTTATGGCTCTGAGACAGCTCTAGGTCCTTCCTTTGAGATTTCCCCCCTTATAACTGACCCCTCTCCTCCTCTTGCTGACTTATCTTCTCACCATGGGGCCTCTGAGGGAGACAAGTGTCCCAAGAACTGATAATGTGTAAGTGCCATTTTCAACATACGGTCAGAGGGAGACATGAAGCCTACCCACAGCCCTGTGAAAACACCCCAGGCTCAGGGCCTCTTTTCTCCGTGGGAAAAATGTAGAAAGGATATGTCTTTTAAGGAGCAGTTTTTTTTGGTCTCACTGGGAGAAGCAAAGGCTCTCTACCTGTCTACTTGATTCTGCCATTTACCAAGAGAGCAGAGCAGGTCTTCCGGAATAGCTGAAGCAACTCACTAGCAGCTCCGTACAGCACAAAGAGCTTGTGCATGGCTGCTGGAAGCTTTCTTTGGCCAGGGCTGGCAGGAAATTAAAAAATGTCTGTGTGTGTACGTACACATACATTGTAGTACATTGAGCAAAGATGTGATGGACAAGTCTAGCAAAGGAGACAGCTAATCCATTCTTCTCATATCAGCAGGACCTCAAACATTCACAGGGAGGGTACAATGCCCCCCCTGCAAGGCTGACCTTCTATGCGTATCCCTGGGACTGTATTTGGTAGTGCTGTTAAAGGCCATTTTCACCTCCAGCTTTATTCTGAGGTATTTTTCAGGCAATGAAGAAAAACCTCTGA
>NW_010243278.1:0-351 GCF_000690775.1 Eurypyga helias | reverse complement strand
GAAAGAGAGATTCCTGAGTTTACTGTTACTATGCCTGTAAGGAAAATGGGTTGTTCTGATGTTGCCTGGAGAAGAGGAGATCAGGGGTCAGTAGCCATCCAAGACCACGTCTGGTAAGACATGCAGTAAGAAGTTAAGGAACTCAGATCTAGCTGTGCTGTGACTGAGTTAGAAGGACCCAGCTAGCTAACTGCCACAGCTTCATGGGGTTGGGACTGTAAGCATGCATGGTACCCCAGCACTGCACAGCACTGACTAGCTTATCTTCAGTGTTCAGTCTTCAGAGTACTGAGTTACTAGGAAAGCTTTCCTCCCATTCTTCGCCCCTTCCCCCCCCATTCCGCACCCCCC
>NW_010243277.1:0-510 GCF_000690775.1 Eurypyga helias | reverse complement strand
TGGCACAAAACTTCCTGCACTCCCCAGCACAATGGTTCCTGCAGTTTATGGCACAATTCTTCCTGCCCGCCCCGGAACAATCCTTCCTGCAGAACTAGGGACAATCCTTCCTTCAGCCCATGGCACAACGCCCAGTGAGCAACCCTTCCTCTACACCATGCCACAGTCCATCCTGCACTCCATGGCACAATCCTTGCCCCAGTTCCCAGCACAATCCTTCCTGCTCTCCATGGCACAATCCTTCCTGCCGTATCCAGCGAAATCTTTCCCGCACTCCATATCACAATCTTCTTGCACTCTCCAGCACAATCCTTCCCACTGTCCATGGCACAATCCTTCCTGAAGTCCCCCATAACAATTTTCCCTCATTCCATGGAAAAATCCTTCCTGTGGAACCCCGGTACAATCCTTACTGCAGTGCATGGCACAAACCTCCCTGCCGTCCACGTCACAATCCTTCCTGTTGTCCATGGCACAAACCTTCCTGCACTACCAGGCACAACCTTACCC
>NW_010243276.1:0-9405 GCF_000690775.1 Eurypyga helias | reverse complement strand
GGAGCGTTCGGCTGCGGGTGCCGGGCGGGACCGGGCTGCCCGGTAACTCGGCTCAAGTCTCCGTCTCTCGGGCGGGCGCGCTTTTGGCAGAACACCGATAAAACCCACGCCTTCCAGTAATACGCAGTATAAAAAAGTTATTTGGTGTGAATACCCAAACGCACGGGAATCCATTCAACTTCTCAGATCAGCTTGTAGATACGGCTGGAATCTTTTAATTAATCCTCGGCCTCATATGCCTTTCTGTCTGTTGCTACTTTTCCAGAAGCCAAAATAACGCCTTTATCTACGGCTTCATCTTCTTCAGCTCAACCACGGCTTTAGACTCCAGCCTCACAAACAAACATCTGCACCTACTTTGTCCATATGAGGCATCCCAAAGAAGTTGTGCCATGTGCAGGAAACACATTTGTAACATATCCTTGTGACTTTTCCAAAGGGTAGTTTGTCCTTTTAACATCCCACTGAAATCTGAGAGGTACTGAGATAGAAATAGGAAGAATAGCACTGCATTCTAATTGCAGTGGAACTGACACAAAACCCTCTATTTTTTGACAGACCACAGTAAATAATAAACTGTATTTGAAAAACATCTACATACCCGATAATACGTTTTCTTTGTATCCATCAACCCTCAGAAACAGTAAGAGATGAAATAACTTAGTCTCACCAAATTACTCTGGATTTCTACACCTCAAAATAATTTAACGATAAAACTAACTTAATGTTGAATTTAATGCTCTCTGTCAGATACATATTGTCAAGAAATACAAAGTAAGAGTTCTTACTGCATGGAAAAAGGTTCTCATAAAAAACGCAGTGGGGAAAAAACTTTGCTGATACACGGCTGGACAACTGTAAAACTGATGGAAATTATAATCATTAAGTAATATACACCATAAATAATCTCCTTTGATCACCACAGTAAATCTGAATTGAGGATTTCAAAATAGCTTACTTAGTCTGACTTTTGAAACTGTTTGTAAGTTCTCAGTTTGTAATTAAGTTGTGCAAAATTAGGACAGCAAAAACTACTAGTGCCTCAAAATCAGCAGTTACATTTTGAAAATACTGCATTCTGAAGATTTCTGGGCACAAATGAGCATTATTAAAGAGCAGTAGTATCTGATTTGACTCAAGTTCCCATGTGAATAATATGCTCCTGCCCTAAATAAAGTTGAATACACATTAATGTATACACACAAACTTACCATAATGCATAATCTGACAACTTACATTAAAAACCTGACACGGTATGGAAGGGGCACATTTTGCTCTCCATTTCAAATGGGTCAAATTGTTGAGAGGACAGAAGTCTGAAGCAAAATAAGAGGACAGCTGAATGCTGTATGGCCACTCACAAGCCTTGCAGCATCTCTCATGAAGTCGTCTTCTCTCCTCAAATCACTTCAATTGTGTTAAATTCCAGTGTCCAAAGAAATGCTCCCTAAAATCCTCAGCCAACAGACCTGACACTTGTGACTTCTTTCCACAATAACATTCTCTTAAATTCTGAATTAATCATTACTATGCTTAATATTAAAATGCATTAAGCGTGTATTTGTTTTACAGATGAAGATGTGTTCCCTAAAAAGGAAAACCTGTACTGGAAATGGAAGTGAAAAAGTACAACTAATATGTTGCTTTTGACTTGGTGCTTTTGAAACCCATTCCAAGTAGTCGAACTTAAAAGTAATTATTTTTCAGTGCAATGCATTGCTTTCTCCTTTTGTCATCTTCTTTTTCTTTGTATGTTTTAAATTCCATCTGGTTTTGCCATAGTTCACAAAAATATTTCAGAGAAAAATCAAACAACCAAATGCTGCTTTCTATACCACTGCTGCTTCTGACAGATTCCAAGTGGCATTAAACCAAAATGATTAGTACTGATTTACTTTCAACCTTCTGTTTCACCTATCTCAGGGGCTCATATATTGCGCCAAATGCAGACCAAAAAATGTACATCAACAGGCTATGCTAAGCCTGGGCTTTTTATATTAGTCCTTGCTTGCCACGTTTTCCTGCATGCAACTTTTCAGGGCTCTGCTCTACTCTAGCAGCAACTCTAATCATGATCAATGCAAAGATACTTTGGCATAGCAACCTTTATTTAACGATCCACAAATACATAAAATAATTAATACAGGTGCTTTGAACCACCTTCTGGAGGAGTCTATTACTCTTAACCAGCTTCAGAGAGATGCCTGAGAGATTAAATTTGGGTGGTATGAACACTCTCTCCTCATCTCCTACTGCCTCCATTAATTACTAAAGAAAAGTAGCCAAACCCTCAGAGGCCTGAGTTATTAACAGAAACAAATACATTGGCTTCCGCGAAACTGTACTAATTTTGTATTGCCGAGAATCCTGCCTTTTCAGCTACTACAACAACATGAACCTTACTCCGGGTTTACAAGAGCTTAACAGATCTGAACCAGGTCTATAAACGTGAACTTCTTTCAGACACACTCTTAAAAAGAAAACCCTGCAGCAACCATGCATTTGGAAATTTTAGTGCTGATGACAGCAATTGGAGGGATATTCAAACCATCCAGCATGGGCAACTGTATTAGCCTTGTAAGAGGTCCTAAGATTCTCTGTGTGATCTCAGTGGGGAGAGATCAGAGGTCAGCAAGTGCCTTCTGCAGGTACCTCTTTGTCTTTGATGACGACAGATGAAGCTAAACAATGCAACACCCTGCTCCCCGCTTTTGTAAAGATGTTACGTGTCCATACTGACACCCTGTTAAGGTGGGGTTTATAAATATAAAACTCTTTCAAATAAGTTGCTTGCCTCAAAGGCAAACACATCCCAAAATAAACGTGCCTGCCCTGAAGTCAGCTAACCAGCCTTGCCAAGGAACAGAACAGCAGCCCAATGCATGTTACAAACATGTTAATGTTATATAAGGCCCTGATTCTGACATTCAGTCCAGAAATATATCTCTGTATCTTTCAAAAACATTTAACGTCAATACATAGCAGTTCACAGACTATTATTAACACTATCAGGGACAGTGTTGTTAGAAGAAAAGGCTTAGAAACTTCAGAGTTGTGTGTTTCAAACTGGTTGAGTGTACTGCATGTACCAAGACTTCTTGCCTCTTTCTCTTGCAAGTTTTTTGTGGGCCAGCTTCCCTCCTCTTCTCTGTAAAGACCCCCTTATCATTCCCCTGCTCTAAACTTTCCATTAGTTCTGTGTGTTCCCATTGTCTTTTTTCAAATACAAGGTCTCCTCCAACCCACCTGTTCTCATCTTCCTATAAATATCTGTGCTTCAATCATTCCTCCTCTCTTTGCTCCACACTACTCTGCATAAGGGCTCTTCTATCTTCAGTTCCTCAGCAGCTATGGGCACACAATCCCACTTTTCCTTCCTGCTGGTTGCTCTGTCCAAATTTTCGACCATTTCCCTTCCCCCACCTACAGCAAGGGCCCTGCAGGATCGCCAGCTGTGCAGAAGAAAGAGCATTTCCTCTACATCTACGTAAGCATTCTACATTACTCGTATCACTGGCAGGCTCTGGTGGAGGCTTGTGCATGTGTTGAAGGTCACAGGCCTATATTTTGCTCCTTCCCTTCCTTTGTGTCATTTTGCATTTCTGAAGATGGGACTGCACTAACTTCAGAGAGTCAGCAGAAATGGGTAACATATCCTGCCAGTTTATCACCATGGTACAAAGTGAGAACCACGTAAGCCACAGAAACATGGACATTTGAACACCTGGGCTGATTAAGTATGTATTAAAAAGCTTCATTTATTAGTTTTGCACTTGGCAATATGCAAGTAGTTTTCAAAAACTTCTTAAAAAAATTAAGTCCTATAAGGTATCTCCTGTTTGATTTGTCCAAAGTCCTAGTCAAGAACCAGAAAAGCAGTGCTATCACAACACTAGAGATGTTTGAAAAGTTTTGGTCTTAGTCATCTATGAAAAATCTCTCAGTCTCTGCAAAGAAATCTGCTTTTTCTGTGCTTATACCTCAAAAGTCAAATACAGAGGCAGAAATAATACAGTCTTCTCCCCCTTCTAGAGAGAAATTTGCAGGAAAACAAGGTGTTACACCACATCTAAAGCCTTCCTACAATTTGTCACAATTAGGTACTTCTTTCTTAGACACATTTCTTCCTTTTGCATGGCAGGTGATCCCAAAATGACTAAAACTATTACAACCACCACAAAAAAAAAAAAAAAAGGAAAAAGAAACCCCACTATTGTGACCTCCTTCAAACAACTACAAAACAATGTAATCACTCATTATACAGTATCATGCAAATACACTTCAAAAACCACAGGAACCCCACGGTGTTTGCCACACACACACAGCGAGAGAAGGAAGGATGAAAAGAATTGGACAGAATTTCTGTATGAGTTGCTAAATTAAGAAATGACTCTATGCATGCACATGGTATGTATCAACTCTTGTCTTTTACCCAGAGAAGAATGCAGATCACCACAGCACGTAGAGGACACAGAAATACATCATGCATCTCCACACGCACACATATTCAAAGGTTTTATGTTTTACAAGTGTTAAGGAAAAAAAAACCCACCCTCTATGAGCTGGAGTTAACTTCCTCACAGATGTGGCAGTATTGACTTTCCATGGGCGTGCTGAACTTTTGTTGCATTAAGTGAACAATATTTTGGAGACCATCCTCAAAGTCCCACTAACAAGCACCACAGGCAGTGCTCTCTGGACTTAGTACTGTGCTATAATGCACAGTAATGCATGCTTAAATATTTGGCTCTGACACCTGCTGTTACATAGAATGAGTAGCTATTGATGTCGTGGTTTAACCCCAGGGAGCAACTAAGCACCACACAGCCACTCGCTCCCTATTCCCACAGTGGGATGGGGGAGACTCGGAAGAGTAGAAGTGAGAAAACTAGTGGGTTTAGATAATGACAGTTTAATAGGTAAAGCAAAAACCACATGCACAAGCAAAGCAAAACAAGGAATGTATTCACTGCTTCCCACTGACAGGCAAGTGTTCAGCCATGTCCAGGAGGGCAGGGCTCCATCACACAAAAAGGTTATTTGGGAAGACAAACGCCATCACTCCAAACTTCCCCCTCTTCCTTCTTCTTCCCCCAGCTTTATATGCTGAGCATGACATCATATGGTATGGAATATCCCTTTGGTCAGTTGGGGTCAGCTGTCCCAGCTGTGTCCCCTACCAACTTCTTGTGCACCCCTAGCCTACCTGCTGGTGGGGTGGGGTGAGGAGCAGAAAAGGCCTTGACTCTGTGTGAGCACTGCTCAGCAATAACAAAAACTTCCTTATATTGTCAGCAGCACATATCCAAAACAACCCCATACTAGATTAACTCCATCCCAGCACATTTAATTACTTCTGTGGGGTGAGAAAGTAGAGTCCCTAGACTATGCAATTGAGGAAACAGTCAAAGGGATTCATCCATCACAGCATATCCTTCCAAAATTCACATCCTTCTTCCTGTCTTTTCTGAGAAAGATTTGAGGCCACTTGCCCTTTGGGTTCAAACCTACTATGTGTTTTTTTCTGTGGATGTAAAAACAGGACAAATCAGTTCAAAGACCTGCTGCAATGATTTACTATCAGAAGGCACGGTTGAGACCATAATATAAACACCTGAGTAGCAGAACGCTACAGTCGATTTGACCTTCCTTGATGCCACACTCCCATGTGTTACAGTCCTTATCCTAGCTGTTGTCTAGGGCTACAACAAGACAAGCTCTTGTTGGTTTTCAAATATTACTTGTTCTGATTAAAAGTATTACACCTCATCTAATGTCTTACCATTCTTCATCTACCTTTAGACACAGCTTACATGTTCTCCTCGTTGTTCTTTTGGCTTGATGTGAGACACACAAGGATAAGGTAACAGACTAGTAAATGTTAAGTATTAAAAAGCATCATTTAGAGTATTGTTTAAAGCACATGGTTCCTATGTTGGTGAAATATCCACTTAATGATTTTGCAGCCTAGCTGTAATTCCCTAAACAATGTCACATCCACCTCAACTCCAAAAATCAGAAGGTTTTCTTCATATACCTTATTTCCACATCTTTACTCTAACACATGGCATTTATCTCCTAAACAGCACATTACTCTAATGGTCAGCTTTCATCCCCTCCAAACAAACATTCAGGAAATCTGCATCCTATGCAGATCCTATTTTTTCCTCGGGTTTTTTTTTTTTTCCCCAGTGCCTAGCTATTAAAATGCAGCTGGGTAATCCTGACTTTTCCACTGATGCTGCATGCTTTACTATCAGATATTTTCAGACTTAAAATAATGTTCATACCATCTTTTGCTTCAAAATTATATGGATAAGTCAACTGTGACTGTATGAGATGTAGCAGTAAAAATAATACTGGTTTTCTATTTTTGTCCCTTCTTCCCATCAGCAACTTGACCATGGAAGAATACTTGACAGGAACCCAGGTAAATCTTACTGGTCGTATGTCTTACCTTGGTCCTACCATCACACTAACTACAGAACTGTAGAGGGAAGAGTGCAGCTAGGTGGCAGTGTGCCAAACAAAAGAATCAATGTAAAAAGATGATTTCTAAAGATGCATGACAAAGAACGTCTTAAATAGCAAGAAAACCTGGATGAAAACAAGTTGATGTCACAGAATCCATAAAATTATTGGGAATGATAGGCTGTAGCCATGTAGTAAATTGGGCCAGGCTAATTAAAACTCCTGCATTTCTTTCTAGGAGTGATTCTGCCCTAACCATCCTACATTTTGGGTACCAGCATTTATCACTGTATAAAACAGAAATGGTGCTATCTGCCTTGGTCTGAAGGACCTTGCCTGGCTTAATAAACATGATGCAAATGCACACGTTAGCTTAAGATCCTCAGTGGAACATGATAGATATATGATGCAAATTAACATATACTGATAGGTAAACACAAAATCAAATAAACACAGTATATAAATAAATAGCCTTCTGCTCTATGCATAAGAATCCTACATAGTGATAAATCTTAAAAGACATGCACCATTCTCCAGGGCTAGTCAGAATCAATCAGGTGAAATGAGGAAAGGATCCTCCTGCACAGATCACTGGGCTAAGGGCTAGCGGAGCTTCACACTTGCCTAATTAACCCTTTAAGTGTAATGACTTCAACACATCCAATGAAGAATTTCTTTCCCAGTGGGCAAAAAAAGAAATCCCACCCTGCACAAGAGCTTGATTTTCTCCATAGCTTAACCACACATCTGTACTGCCTTCTAGGAACTTACCCATCATCCATAGACAAGAAAGGGAAAACAAGCTACATTCCACTGTAAAACTTGTCCTTTCCTGCTGTACTTTCTACTTTGGTGCTGTATTGGACTCACCTTAATATTTAAGCACTAGCTGCTACCTTGGCTAGTGCAGGATCTGTTAACAGTTCTGCTTTAAACTTCATTTTAGCTGGGACAACTGGTCATTTCAGGATTCAGCATAATTTTCCATTGTCAAATGCTTTAACCACATTTTTTTAAAATCAATTCATCCAGTTTAAGCTTACAAGATAGAAATAGCTGTGAATATTTTAGATACCTAATTTTCTTTTTACGGTCCTACAACAGCAGCTAAAATTCACATGAAGTCTAAAATCTGTCACACTGTAAGTGATGATCTAAAAGATTCTTTTTAAATATAGATCTGCTGACCATTCCTGACATACAAAATAGTCTGATTTTCATGTGCTAGCAATACATAACACAACATATCGTTTTGTTTATTTGTACATAACATTCCATGAAGATATCTTTTATACTGATAAACCCTTAGGCTGGAGGGTCATCACATTATACACCACGTTCAGAAGACAGGGGTTTTTGTATCAAGAAGACAGGAAGGGATTCAAAAGAGCACTCTGCAGAGATCCCTCAGGGGTTTGTTTACTACCTTGATGATAGCCAAAGACCACTGATGGCTGTATCATGGATGTCACTCCAAGTGACTAGGACATTATGCTGAGATGTCGAAGCTGCATGAAATCTTACAGTCCCAGTGGACTTTTAGAACAGTAAAAGTACCTCCCAGAGACCTTACCAAACTCACAGATGTTTCTTCATGGAGAACCTTTTCTCTTCATGGAGAACCAGAGACCTATGAGAAACATGAAAAAGAAATAACTGTAGAGGCTAATTTCAATGTACAAAGGTAGGAATGACCCATACCCATTCTTATCAAATCCTTCTTTTAATCTTCAAACTACTCTTCTTTCAAAAAAAATCTTTAAGTAAAACTGAACAGAAGTACATTAAATATTTCAAAGAAAGTCATTAGCTGAACAAATGTATTCATGCAGAATAAACAACACTCAAAGGAGATTTTTTTACAACTAAACCCTCACTAGTAATTAATCTGTGTCTGTCTAACTTCAGATAACTCATGCAAGCTGATCAAATCCTCAACAGAAAACGAACAAACAGCATACACGCTGCTTTCTAGAACACACAGAATATGTGTGTAATGGCCTTAGGTTATATAAATACTATGTCACTACAGCTAGGAAAAATATTTACTTATTTGTTAACTACAGCTCTTCTGATGTCTTTTGGCAGTGCACGTTAAGGACTCGGTATCATGCGATACAGATGCCTAGTAGAAACTATTTCACCCTAGAAGAAAGCATTCACAATTTATCAAGGCTGTAGCATGTACCTTTCAAGCACAGCACGGAAATTCTTAAAAATAATTAAGTTCAGTGAGGGAAGTATTGCTGCTTCGCAGTGATATTAGACATGGGTAAGAAACAGTCAGAGGGGCTTGGGGGAAGAGGTCTCCTGGACAGATAGCGTGATATATAATGAAAACTCTGCTTCCTGCAGGATTTTTCTCCTCAGCCATTGCTTCCAGACAATCTATGCCTTCAACCACTGTTTTCATTAGTTTAGGATAAGGTGATGCTTGAGGAAAAGCCTTCCGGCAGCCCCATAGGCCTCGATTTACAAAACATTCTGGCCTGTCTAACCAGCCAGACAGCAGATTCCTTTTTTATTATTTTAAATAAAGCACTTGAGCACCAGCGCTAGATCCTTCCGCAGCTAGGATTACATCCAATGATGGTCCAGAGGTGGGAATAGGGATTATAAAGCGGGTAGACTGTAAAAGCATGTATTTTGATGGCCTTTTGATCAGGCTCTTGTTTCAGACTTCACTGCATATTCAGATACAGCGTAGCAGAAAACCCTGAAGTAACGCTCTCCAAAACACTGCGAGTCGCCTGACCAACTGTGTAGTCATGTTTGAAGAGGAATCGGGCTGGGACCTGCTTATTAAACTGGTAGAGAACCTGCAGCTTGCGCTCAACTTCGCATCGAAAAATGATCTGGAGGAACCAAAAAAAAAAAAGAGGCTTTTAAAAAAACGGCCATTCTCACCCTTCCCTCCCCGATGGCTCTGGCACC
>NW_010243275.1:0-1884 GCF_000690775.1 Eurypyga helias | reverse complement strand
GCGGGGTCCGTAATGCCCCTTAAAGCCCCCCCCAGCGCCTGATATTGGGGTTCAGTGCACCCATACCCCTCCAAAAAGTGGGGTGGGGGTACCGTAATGCCCTTAGTATGTGCGGCAGGGGTAATATCGGGGCGCAAAGTACCGTAATAGCGGAGTGGGGGTACCGTAATGCTTCTAATAGGGTGGGCGAGGTACCGTAATGGCCTTAATAGCTGCCCCCGAATCAATACGGGGGCTGCAGCTGCCGTGAGAGTGGGGTTCAGCTTCCGGGATTACCCCAATACTGGGGCCGGGGTACCGTAACACCCCTAATAGCTGCTCCACGGTGGGCGAAGCCACGGGAATCATGGGAGTCGAGCACCGTAATGTTCCTAATAGTGGGGTGAGGGTCCCAAACCACTGGGGGGGGCGCAGGTACCGTAATGCCTCTAATAGCCGCTCCAGGCTTAACACCAGGGCCCAGGCTACCGTACTAGGGGGGTCTGGAGGCCGTAATGCCCCTAATAGCAGTGCCCAGGTGTCGTAATGCTCCTAATAGTGGGGCTCAGGTACCGTAATGCCTCTAATAGCAGGGTCCCAGTACCGTAATGCCCCTAAGGGTGGGGTCCCCATGACCATGGTGCTCCTCAGGGTGGCATCAAAGTGCCGTAATGCTCCTAATAGAAATGCCCAGGTAGCGTGATGCTTTTTCTAGCCAGGACCACCAGGTAGCGTGATGCTTTTTCTAGCGAGGACCGGGTACCGTAACGCTGCTAATAGCAGGGTCTAGGTACCATAATGCTTGTGATAGCGGGGCCCAGGTACCGTGATGTGCCCAACAGTGGCGTGCAGGTACCGTAATGCTCCTAATAGAGGTGCCCAGGTGCCACAATGGTTCTTATAGCGGGCTTCAAGTATCGTAATGCTGCTAATAGAGGTGCTCAGGCACTACAGTGCTGCTTAGGGCAGGATCAAGGTGCCATAATTCTCCTAATAGAGGTGCCCAGGTGCCACAATGGTTCTTATAGCGGGCTTCAAGTATCGTAATGCTGCTAATAGAGGTGCTCAGGCACTACAGTGCTGCTTATGGCAGGATTCAGGAACCGTAATGCTCTTAATAGAGGGGCCCAGGGGTTGCAATGCCGTGTACAGCAGGATCAAGGTACCGTAATGCTTCTATTAGAGGTGCTTAGGCCCTACAATGCTGCTTATGGCAGGATCTGAGTACCGTAATGTTCCTAATAGAGGTGCCCAGGGCCTGCAATGCTGCTTATGGCAGGGTCAGGGGACCATAATGCTCCTAATAGAGGGGCCCCGGCGCCACAGTGCTGCTTATGGCAGGATCCAAGAACCGTAATGCTCCTAATAGAGGTGCCCAGGGGTTGCAATGCCGTGTACAGCAGGCTCAAGGTACCACAATGTTTCTAATAGAGGTGTTTAGGCCCTACAATGCTGCTTATGGCAGGATCAGGGTACCGTAATGCCCCTAATAGAGATGCCCAGGGGGCTATAATGCTGTTTATGGCAGGATCCAAGTACCGTAATGCCCCTAATAGAGATGCCCAGGGGGCTATAATGCTGTTTATGGCAGGATCCAAGTACCGTAATGCCCCTAATAGAGATGCCCAGGGGGCTATAATGCTGTTTATGGCAGGATCCAAGTACCGTAATGCCCCTAATAGAGGTGCCCAGGGCCTGTAATGCTGCTTATGGCAGGGTCAAGGTACCGTAAAGCTTCTAATAGAGGCGCCCGGGTACCGTAACACCCCCAGTAGCTGCCGCAGGGTTAACGATCCACCTTCAGCCCGACTCAGGGCTGGCTCCCACCTCCCGTAATACCCCTAATAGCCCCTCCCTCTCCCCTAACACCCCCAGCCGGGGTCCCGGGGTGGGTTTTTGGGGGGT
>NW_010243274.1:55588-62862 GCF_000690775.1 Eurypyga helias | reverse complement strand
CTGGACTGCTGGAACTGTTCCGGCTGGGGGTACGGGAGGCGGGCAGTGAAGGGCAGGTAGATCCCCCCGATCGCCACCGCTCCCAGGCAGCCAGTGAAATTCTCGGCTAGAAGGATCGGCGCGCTGTTCTTCAGGAAGTCCAAGCTCCCAGCATTTCCCTGCAGGGTCACGTTGTCAGACCCATCCAAACGAACCAGCCATCTGGAAGAAAGCGCAGCTGGCTCTTCCATGGACACAGCGACACTGTGCCAGGCACCGTCCGTGACCGGCTTCTGGCTCAGGAAGGTGACACCTTCGATGCCATTTCCACTCCTGATGTCAACAAGCAGGGAGGCGTTCTTAATGGCTACCTGGAGGGAATCCACTTCTTCCACAGCCCAAAGCAAAACTGCATCTTCATCCCTGGTTCTGAAATCCACGTGGATGCTGCTCAGAGTTCTCGTCACTGACGCATTGGTGGAAAATTCAAGGGCAGCCAGACTATTAAATGTGGCATTCGGCAGACCTATAAACGTGGGATTTGAGACGGTGTGGTGTTTGAGTCAGACCGACGAAAACCCCTGGCAGGTTCTCTCCCTTAAGAATCACGCAAGCTCAGGGCGAGCAGGATTACGGGCCTAGCTGCTGGCGTCCTTAAAGCTCTTCCTGTCTACAGCTGCACCTCTAATAATAACACCCAGCTCTATGTAGCCAGTTTTACTCATCAGTCTCACAATGCTGCACAGAAATACATCTACTCCCCTTCCACTGCCAGAAAAACCAGCACATCAATCCGGGAAGGAACAGACCCAAAGCTGCTGAGGCAGCAGCCAGTGGCAGAGCTGGGGACATCCCGGCATCCTGAGCCCCAGGACACTTTCTGGCCATGAGACAACAGTCCCACCACATCAGGGCATCGTTAGCTAATTGGTTTTCTTCATTCCCCATGGTTCTGCCTTAGGAGGAAATCGAGACACGTTTGCAGTCTTTAACTGGTCCTACTCGGTGAAAGAGCTAGGAACGGCCGAATGCCACAGAGCGCAGGACGGTCCCTGGCTGCAGCGGTTACGCAGGAGGCTGTCGCCCCGCAGAAGAGGGCAGGTCCCTCCCTGACCCAGTCAAAGGGCCAAGAACACCTCTGAGTCCCGTCCCTGCTCTGTCAGAAGCTGGTGGTAAATCCATAAGGTGCACGCTGCCTGTGGGAGCGTGTACCCGGGCATCCTTCTCAGCTTCCTCTCTGCAGCACGTGTTTACGTCTCTTGTGACGGTACACACCAGGAATGCTGCCTGTAGACAGTGAAGGGTTTTACCAACACGTAATGGGAGAGCAGTACTCACACACGTATCCTGCTAGGACATCTACACAGGTGGTAGCTTCAGGACACGGGTCACTCTCACACCAGACTCGCTCTTCACAAAACTTCCCGGTGAAATTTGCTGGGCAGCTGCAATGGAAATCGTTCCAAGTGACGAGGCATCGGCCACCATTCTGGCACGGTTCAGACTGAAAAACAGAAGAGTGGAATTTAACAGCAGCATCATTTATCTTCAGATCAAAGAGAATTTGGAAGAAGGAAAGGTGACACCACAGATTAGTATGAGCAGCGCTCCAATCAAGAAAGAAGGGTAATTAAAACAGAGACTTGGCAGCAGTGAAGGAAGAACAAGGGTCTCTGCACAAGGAATCCCCGAGACCATGCCTCCCCCTGTGTACACGGCCAGTCCGCAGGAATCCCTAGTGGAGCTCCGCCAGTTTGGGAAAGAACAAAGCACAAAAGCAAAGGGGAGAAACAGACAAAACAAGCTGCAGTGCTCCTGAAAACCTCAGAGTTCTGTCACGGGAAGGATACACCTAATACCAGCGGTGTCACCACTTTACAGCACCATGGAAGGGCAAAATTAGGGAGTATGGTCTCCCCCTCTTCACAGGACAGCTTCTGCTCTCGGGGCACCATTGAGACAGCTCCTTGAACTGTTTGTACTAAAGAGAGAAATTCCTGGGGGAGGAGGCTGTGCCATTGAAACTGGACGAAGGGAGGAGCGTGGAAAGGTCACTGGGTAGAGGGTGGAGCACGTGTGGGCTCAGCAAAAGGGAGACGGGCAGCACAAGGGCAGCACGGCCCAAGTTCTGCAAAGTGCAAAACCACAGGGGAGCTGGAGGAACCCTGGCGCTTACACCGTACGTCGTACACTGGGTGAGGCAGGAGCGTAAGGGACCACGTGTCCTTCAGTAAAGGACTCAAAAAAATTCTCATCTTCCCAGCATCGGCAAGGGTCAAACGGTGCTGTGATCACAGGGCTACGATAAAGAACTGCACACGCAGAGACAGCCAAGACGCCCTACCCTGCAGGTGTCGTCGGAGATGCAGCCATTCACAAGGTTGGCGTTTTGAGTCCCGCTGAGCTCCTGCGGCAGACTGTCGTTCTCAACCTGAAAAAACTGTATTTGGTGGCCACTGAGCTGGATGTCCTGCAAACAGCCTTTGAAGTAGCCGCCCCACACAGCAGCGCTCGCTGGGTCAGGATGCCCGCCAACATACGCTTCGTAACCCGCCAGCAGAGGTCTTGCTACCAGCTGTCCTAGCTCCAGGTACGTCCCCGACTGGTGAGCACCGACAGTTTCCCCGTGGAAAGACAGCTCCACCAAATGCCTTCTCCCGTCAACCACGTTCTCTGGGAAGGTGACAGTCTCCGCGGGTGACGTCTCTACCTTCAGCCTGCCGTTCTTCAGGTATAGGGTGAGGCAGGGCTCGGTTTCGTTGCCGATTTGCAATAGCAAACCGTCAGGTTTCCGACTGCGCATGAAAAAGGAGATGCTGAAGTTTGCTCCGAGGCTATCGGGAAGGGTGAAAGAGGCATAGCTGGTGGAATTCTCTAGGCCAAAGGTTGCTGCTGGGCGCTCTGGAAGAGAAAATAAACACACATCGGGTCAATGACAAGGGGATGCAGCTGGCACAGGGATATTTTAGGTTGCAACTCCCTAACAGGAGGGAACAGGGCAAGGCCTTTCCTCAGGACACCGCCAACACGATCAGGGTAGTTACGCCCTCTCTCCACACAGGTCTGTGAAATTAAGAAGCAGGTCAATGTGTCCTCACTTTCTCTGAGGGACATGAATCCAAGTACCCAAGTAGCAGAGGAAGGCACGTAGGTCCAGCAGAGTCCTTGTCACTCAGCGGATTTACTCCAGGACTTCCAAGCTACAAAGTTGCTTTTAAGATTAGTAAATTTGGTAACAGCAGAACAATTTTGTACTTGCCATGTTTAGGGCTCAGGAGTGAAACAAAAAGCTGGAGCTATATCAATATATGCAAACAGATGTGATTTTAACTCAAAATTGTCAAAGAGCTTCCTTTAACACCTTGTGTTTTATCTAGAAAGCAATACATTATTTACCTATAAAGCAATACATCCTTAACTCAGAAGCTTAAGATCAAATTTCAGAGTCACACACCTGCCCTGCCCCCTGCGATCACCCAGATCTGATACAAAGATGAGGTCAGAGCCTTTGGCTCCACAAGGAGTGGTATCTGCACCACAAAACTACGATCATTCCTGCAGGAGCACGTGACAGAAAAGGGATCGATGAGCATTTTCTTTACAAAGGGTTTTGCTTTAGCTTTCCAGTGGTTCAGTAGAAAGTACTGAGCCCAGAGCTAGCGTCAATGCTTACCTACTGTCCTTGGAGCACCGACCACGTGGCACTTACCGTGTGAGCAAGCTGGGCCTCCGTAAGGCCTGGAACAGTCGCACCGGAAGGTCGCCCAAAGGTCCACGCACCGCCCGCCGTGAAAGCAGGGCTGGGAGAGGCACCACTCTGTCCGGGCACAGCCCGGTGTCGCTGGGGACGATTCACCCACTGGCAGATCCACCGGGAGCACAGCTTCAGCATCCACCCAAAAGTCTTCCATGCAGCCAACAAAGCCTTGCTGGCTCCTCGTGTTGTTGGCCATTGGATCCTCAACACCTCCAATGTACGCGTTCAGGAAGGCATGCGGGATCCGGGCAGTGCCGTGCAGGACAGGAGAGCTCTGCAGGCAGACACCTGCGTCACAAGAGTCGTGCCAGAGCTTCAGCTGCACCCTGCTCTGCAGCACAACTTCAACCTTATGCCACTGGCCATCATCGACTCTCAGCTCCCCCAGGAGCAGCGGGTACCAAACATCCTCCTTCCTCAGTCCTGCATGCAGAATGCCATCCAGGAGCTCCAGGAACAAGTATTCAGCTTCGTGGCCTCGGTAAAAAAGGATAGCGCTGGGCAAGGTGGTTCGGAACCGGAGGGACACGCTGGCAAGCTGATCTCCTGCTACGTCCCTCCTGCTCTGATTGTTCACGGGCAGCTCAATGAGGAGATACCCTCTGGAAGCAAAGGAAAACGTTGTTGGTGTTGAGCATGTGGCATCATAGAAACCAGGCTGGCACTGGCACAGGTGGCCGTGGCTCTCAGCTTGGTAGGTTGGGATGCACAAGGCCTCATTTTGGCAGTCATGCGTCTGGCACCCAGTGAGCTGGACAGAGCAGTTCTTCCCTCCCCATACCATGCCATCCTGGCCAGGGGCACAGTGGCAGGTATAGTCAGCAATGCCATCCTCACAGACAGCTCCATTCTTGCAGGGACCCTCCTCACACTCATTGATGTTAACAGCACATTCCACACCTGCGAAAGAGATTTAGAAACGGGATCTCACTGCGGGGGACTGGGACTCCCTCCCCCAGAGCAAGGCTGCCAGGCACCGACCGCCCGCCCAGCACTGCGCTCGCTAAGCCACTCCCTTCAGGAAACCTCCAAAACACCCAGAGCTGCCAGCAAGAAGCTCTGTGCCCGCTACAGAGGGGCCTACAAAGCACAGAGCGAGAAGAACCTCTGCGCTGTCCTTCCAGATGCTGCAAAGGTGCTGTTGATGGAGCTTCAGCCAGTGAGGCTGCATCATCCAGCAGAACCCACTGTCCTCTCCCGGACAACCTCAGCCACGCCGGTGATCCGCAGCAGGGGATACTGAAGGGACAAAAGAGCACAGACGTGGGCTTTACGCTTCTCTCACACACAGCTTTGCTACACTGAAACTCAAGTCTATAGGTCTGAGCGGAGCTTGTTCCAGCACTGAAGTGGATCACCAGCCAGGGAAGTTATTGGAAAGCCTCAGTTAAGAAAATTCAAGTTCCCAGACATCCCTCCAGTTGTAAAACACCCACAAACCCCAGTTCGTTACCAGACGCCAAACTACGCGCGCTCCACGGACACTCGGCCACACTTGCACTGAGCCCATCTCAGTTCTGCCCAGTGCTGCAGAAGGGAACTGAGTCAAACGCGTGGCACCGGGGTTTGCCGGTCCCAGTACATGCATCCCGTGGGCTGAAGTCAATTACGAGACATCACGCTCCCATCTGGTTAATGGCAATCTGCTGTCCTTTTCCTGAGCGTCTCCAGACCCACAAGAGCCCTTCTGAACCGGTTCCCTTTATCTAGCTCCTAACATTGCTTTTCACTAATCTTCAGAGACAGCCACACAGATAAACTAAGCATGGATTATCCCGATAATAGTATTACAGGGGAATCTAGCTAGCAAGCACAACCAGGACAGCAGAAAGAAAAAGAAGGGATTCACACACAAAGGAGGGGAATCAAAACACAAAAGACATTTGCAAGGAAAAGCCACTGGACAGAATGTGCACGTCAGAGAGATTAACGAGTTTTTTTTAGATGGGGGAGATGGGGCAGTAGGGGCGCTGGAGCCGGACTGGATGTGTCAGTAAAAACCCACCACCCCCATCGAACCAGGGGCAGCTTGGCAAAGACACAGGCTTCCTGAACATACGTGCGATGGTCTGACCCCCTCACGGCCCCGCAACGCCGCGCAGGCAAATGCCCAGCACCCTGCTGCCTGACCAAGCTGCTTCGCCCTCTGCAGCCCCCGTTCAGCGCTGTTACCGGTGCTCTCTCTGCCAAGACTCCGCACCAGCTTCCAGCTCCACAGCGTCGCTTTGTGTCAGGGACGTAACTCGTACGGCGCTCTGCGAAGCAGTGAGAGAGAAGTGGAGGCTCTGGTAATGCCGCACTTCCCAGCTATGCTGGAGCTGTCCTGCAGGCAACACTCCCTCGGATTCCTCCAGGACATCGCGCTCTAATACTGTGAGCTAGGAGAGTACTGCCCTGTGGAAAAGCACTGAATTTGGCCAACGTCTGCCTTGAAGGGCTCAGGTGATGGACAGATTTGGAGCTGCTAATGCTACCTCAGCACAGCCTTTCTCCTCTGGCTATTAACACTGGGCCTGCTCAGCACACAGAACCTGGGCCGTGATCGTGCCTGTCAAGGAAGCAGCAAGGACAGAATTAAGGTTTCAGCACAAAGCTATGGCCTCACTTGAAGGAAGTATGTTGGGATACAGTATAATGGACACCTCTGAGCCTGGAGAATCCTAGTCTGGGGGAGCATGGGAATCCTTCAGCTGGAATTCAGGAAAAATCACTAGAGCTGTGTGGAGCGGGGTTTCTGAATTATCAGTGGGTTGGAGGGCTCTCAAAATTGCAAGAGGCAAGCCTGCAGTCAGATTTCAGGGAGAGGCTGTTAAACGGCGTCGGAAAGATGGTTTGGTACGGTGCCAAATCCTTGAGAAGCTGCTCCTTTCAGATCCGAGCTGTTGATATTTACCCGGGCCATGAGGAGAACAGAGTTGGTCTGGATAACAAAGGAGAGAGGCCGCAAAGCGCTGCTCTGCTGCGAAGGCCGGGAGCCCCGTTTTCCAGAATCACGTTCCCAGCCTGCTCTCCCCAGGAGCAGCAGCACCCGCAGGGCTGCTTCCCAGCCTCCCGACTGACACCCGTGGGGTGGTGCTTTCACACCAGGTGGCAAATGAGTCCCCACGGCGAGGCCACAACCCCAGGCTGGGGGCTAATTAGGCAGCAGGCTTGCCCAGGGGAGGCAGCCCCTTTGCTTCCTGAGATTATGTGTTGGGTGGAAAGAATAAGCTGACGGTTCAGGTCTTTACACACCGCTGTCTCACCTCACGGCGCACCCACAGCCGTGGGAGGTGTTTGGCAGCAGAAACAGGAGGGCAGCTCTTCCTAGAGGAACCAAACCCACAAGCACTGGCTTCACAGCTGTCGCTGGTTCTGCCAGCAGCCAGCCAGCCTTCACGGGACCGGAGCAGGAGGAAAGGGCCTCTAGAACAACACCTGATGTACTCCTGCCCTCCTAGAGGCCAGGGCAGTGCCAGATTTGAACGCGGAGCAGGTTTTAAAACAAACAGGTAACAGAGGAGACCGCACAAGAGTTCTACAAATCTGGCTAACATTC
>NW_010243274.1:50297-55555 GCF_000690775.1 Eurypyga helias | reverse complement strand
CCGGTGCTACCTCGCTAACGCTGCACACGCCTTCCATGAGCACGTCCTCCTTAGCCGGTGGGCCTGCCCTCTCCTCCGCCGCCGCCAGTGATTTCTTACCGCTCCGGTCTGGGACATTCTTCAGAATGCCAAAAGAAGGCAGAAGGAGGAGAGTTCTGCTGCATATTGCTTCCTGGGTGCCGACTGCAGCGCAGCAGAGGGGTCTGTAGTTTTGGCTGCAAGTGTCGGTAAATGAGGAGGGGGATGCCAGCAGAACAAAGCAACTTTTCCCTACTTCAGAAAAACCAAGATTGTTGCCATAGGCCGTTACAGTGTCCAGAAGTACAGACCATTTCCTGGATATCCACTGTTCCGAACTTCTCCAAGACATGGACAGTTGCCTCTTTGCAAACCCACTGGAAACATCAAGAAGTTCAGAACGGATTTGTTTCTCTAAGAGAAGGTCAGGCATCCCTTTTCAGGTATTTTGAAAAAAAATAAAAGGGGGGGCTGACGAATCCATCTGAGAAAACCAAGTTACAATTACAGCGTCTTCCTCTGCCCCCTCTGAACATCTCAGCTCCAACGTTCACTACTGAACTCACCAGGCTGATTCGTTACAGCATTAGGAGACTTGAAAATGTTTAATGAGTTTCTTACATGGACTAACGAACGCAGATCAGCGGCACTTGTTATCAGAAAATCGGACAAGTGTTATTTAAAGGCTGCTCCTTTCAAACATTCCAGCTAATTTGGTGCTGTTTAAGGTAACAGTCCCAAGCCAACAACCCACAGGGGCCGGGCCAGAAGCGGACACTCCGCAGTCGCCCAGCTTGAAGAGCCGGCGCTGTTTTCACATACAAATCTGCTCACGGAATTCTAAACTGGAAAGCGTTACTGATGTGGTGTAACAGTCCTGCTGCACGGGTGCAAGCGTTACAAAAACCCGTTCTCTGAATGAAGGTAACAATTTACTGACTGCTAGCAGTAAGCAAAGATTCATTACCCTCAGCGTAAGAATCATACTTCGCAGATACATGGCATGATAAAAGAGCAAGGGCACAGAAAGAGACATATTCTAATGTAGCTGTCACACTCAAAAAAAATTCAAAAGGACAAGCTCTATTCACGGGCCCAATCTAGAAACACACGAGTTCAGTGGGGCTTCCCGGCCAGCACCGACTTGCCCTCTCCCCTAAGCCAGCTGAATTCCCAGCAGCCTTTCCCTGGCGCATCCTAATTAGGGTTTGTATTATTATTATCAAAAGAAAAAAGGAGGGGAGGGAGAGAGGGGGGAGAGAGAGAGAGAATTAGCCGCAACAAACGGACCCCGACACAATTATATTTGCACAATTACTGCCATTTCCATGGCAACCCACCGCTTTGACCTCTCTCCCACCGCGCACTACCACTCAAGGAGACGGCGGGGGGGAGGTGGAGAAGTGCGTAGGCCAGCAAAGGGTTTGTCCTCCGAGTTAAAACAAAAACTACTTCTCAATAAAGGAGTTTGAAGTCATCACAGAAGAGCGAAAAGCATCCGCAGGAAGCAAACGCAGCGTTTCGCAGAGCCAACGGGGCCGCATCTGGGTGTTTGGGAAGCGCAGCGGAGCGCAACGCGAGGACCCGTGCCTTGGAGCACCCCGGATTCGATTCCTGCACGGAGCGAGGCGGGACCGTAGCGAAGACGCAGAGCGTGCCGACGGCCCCGCATTCATCTCGCGGCCATGAGGAAATTCCTTGCCCTACAGTTTTCAAAACAAAACTTTTCTTCAAAATAAAAACATTCTTCCTTTCTAGTCAATCCTCGTTCCTTCTCACGCCTCCAGCTACCTCGACTCGCACAGCCAGCTCCCTGCCCTGGGCAGGCACGCAAACATTCAGGACACGCTGCAACTACTGTATGGATCTCGTTACCTGCTAGCAGAGAAATTCCCTTCAGGATCACTCCAATCAGCACGGATTTCATGGCCGTCTCCTTGTGGACATTTGTGACAGTAAAAGGGAAAAAAAGCGGGGGTGAACGGAGGGGAGGAACAACAAAAAAGCTGGACTGAGGCGGCAGAACGTGTGTAAGCGCTCCCTGATGCCAGCCAGACGGAAAGGGATTGGAGATGGAACTAGCCAATATAGAAGAGACCTGCGCTGGAGTGGGATCTAATCCAGCGCCGCTCTGAACCTCCCCAGCTGGCCTCTGTCAGCGCTGACACGAAGAATGCGTACGCGCGGCGCAGTAATGCCCCGCAGGACCCGCAGCGCGAGCGCCAGCAGGAAAACGTCAAGGGACAACCTCTGGTCCTTGCTGCCTCCCCGGTGATTCTATCGAATTCCATGAATAAGGCCAAAATATGGATTTTTGGTCTTGTAGGCTAAGCCAAACAGCTGCGTTTCCACCACTGTGTAACACCCAAACCACATGAATGCGGAGCCGAAACGCGAAGTGCAACCTGGGCCCCGCTGCACGCTCCACGCTGACTTACTCAGGGACCAGCACTCTGTGCGGTCCTTCCTCCTCGTGCCCCGTTCTGTGCACGGGTGAGCACAGGCTTTGCCCCTCCGCAGCATTCACAGAGAAGTCTGACCCCTGCGCTGCCGTGACCCATTCCTCTCACGGCAAGCTGAGCCGAAGGGAGCTCCAGCCAAAGGGTGAGCACCGGCTCACCCAGGGGACTGCAGGGTCAAACCTCTCTCTGTCCTCAGCAGCCCTATAAAAGCAGCTGTTGCAACCCCTTTGGGTTTTTCTCTGTGGTTCTGGGGTGTTGGTTTGGTTTATTTTTCCCATGTGGTTACTTTCACATGGCAAAGTCCCTGGAAGCTGAATTGCACTTTCATGTGCAAGGAACCTGGACAGAGTTATTTCTGTGAAGAAACGGTATCTGGGAGTTTTTCCCCAAACTTGGAGGCTGTGTTAGTATCAAGGTCAGGTCCAAGCAAACAAAAACTCCCACACCTCCGAGTCTGGAATCTGCATTAGCAGTATCACTCTGGGATATGAAAAGAAAGCATTCCAGCAGCTCTTGCAGCTATTTTACTTTGTTTGCTCAGTTCAAGCATGCCAGTCAGTTTGACAGATGCTGTAAGTGGGAGGGGTACGACGAGTGTTTGTCTGGAGTCGAAACTCCCGAGATACTCACATCCGGGCCCAGCGCACGCAGAGGCCTGTCCTAGCACAGATTTTATCCATATCAGCTCGCATGTCCCTTCTGTTACTGTTCAGGAGAAAACGAGCGGGTGGCTTGTGCTCATTCAACCGCCCACTGCAACAATAAAGTGTAATGACTGTGGAGCTCGGAGACCCTTAAATCCCTTTAAAAAAACTGTATTTTGGATTATACACACACGTATCTATTTACATACACAGAGCCTGACTGGGAATACACTGAGCCCAAATCCATGCAGCATGGAGTCAGCAGAGATTCCAGTCTCCTACTAGTCACGTCTTTGCAAATTCATTACACGAAATATTGCTAATTAACAACTGTGACTGCTCTTTTCCCAGGTTCAGCTTAAGGCTTTACACAGACTAGGGTTCTCCGAGAGAGACAGCATGAGCATGGTGAAATACTCTGTCGTGACAATCCTAAGTAGCACCTATATGCAAGATAAAATCCTTCAGTAAGATCTCTGAAGCCAAAATGCTGGACCACTGATCACCCATTCCCAAGTGCACAGAGCTGAGGAGTAACTGCTTAGGTTCTTTGAAACGGGAGATAAGGAAGAAATTTAAAGGGTCAGATGATCCTTTTTCTGGAGGTTTTAATTCCCCATTCTTGCACACTGGCAGCCATGTACATTACAGGATTCAGTCACGTGGTTTAAATTCAGAGAAGTATTTCATTCCCAATCATTTATAAGACTTCCTGGATGTGAAGATAAAAGGGCTCAAGATATGTTAGAGGGTTCTTAGAAGAAAATGCCATGAAATGGGGAGTGAACTTTGGATAGAAATTTCCAAATTTCACACGTGTTCTTTAGGGAGAGATTAGCTACTTCCTCACTCTGTTGGTGAATGAGCCCCAGAAATTTAGGAATTCCTTTCCCAGCTTCAGAGACACCCATCCTAGTCTCCAGAGCTCACCTTCCCTTAGGGAGCGGAAAGAACCTTTGCTCTGCCCAAAGCGTACATGGCAGTTCACATGCTGCAAGCCTCTTGGCAGCAAATCCGTTATCACTGACCATAATCAGCAGTGCTGATAGGCATTTTCTGTGAAAATCACCACAATCTAGCCGAAGACGCGGTTCCTCGCAGCCAGCCCTCGGCGCACACCATCAGAAGGAGGCATCTCGCCGTCCCTACGCCCAGGAGAACTCCCGTCTCGCTGGGACACTGCTCTGCCCAAGCACTTGCCTGGCCTGATTCTAAAGACGACATTAAGCTGGGCTTCACCCATTTTCCTTAGTAAGGAAGTCAAATTTAATTCATCAGAGTTGCTCCACCCCTAATAATCCTCTCAAAAGTCTTTAACCCTGGTGAGCGGGCACCTCCCAGGCTGTCCGCAGTCAGAAAATCTAGGCAAAGGGCTGGTTCAGAACAGGTTGCGCAGGCACAAGCACCAGAATCGGAGGATGCTTTTGATCAAAACTCACCTGACACCTAGACAGGAGCAGGATCTGGACTGGAGCGTACACTCTTGGGGAATTCTGATCAGGTGACAGGGAAGTCAAAAGGTCTCGTTAGCCGTGGAGCTACGATCCAGACGGGAGGTGCAATGCGGAACGGAAGGGAAGCAGGGGAAGTCTCACTAAGCGTTCCCTCACTCCCTTCAGCTATATTTACCACAAGGGATCCTGTTGAAGGGGTAACAGTCCTCTAATCTCCTTACTATCTTAACCTTTTCGCTGCCCTTCCCGTGGAGGCTACGTCTCTAAACCAAATCCGACATCAGGAAATACCGCACAAACTCAGTCGGGCCAACAGTGGTTAGAAGGAAGAAGCTTCTCCCATTTATTTCGTGACCCACGACCCAGGAATTCCAGCCCGTTTGATCTGGGCCGGCACTTTACGGAGTAACCGTTTATAGCCAGCTACACAGAAGGCATCCGACTTCTGGAAGGACAATTGACAAAAACATTAGGTCTGAACAAAGTAAAACGGCCAAGAGGCACTCCAATTATACTGAGACACATTCACAATCACAATCCCTCCCAGATTTACCACCACACCACCTCCTGATTTCTCACAGAAGTAGACACAGCCATGGGAAAAGCTCAGGATGTGCCCGTGAGGGCAAGGTGGCACTGCCCAGGGACAGCTGCAGTGCCACCCCGCTCAGGCCGAGGGG
>NW_010243274.1:0-50273 GCF_000690775.1 Eurypyga helias | reverse complement strand
GGGAAACAGGAGTGTGAGTGCTCAGGCCATTTAAAAGGTTTTAAAGAACGAATGAGCCAAATTCCACTTAAGTGATTACATTCTTGCAGGTTAAAAATCGTTTCCCATTCCAAAGGGAGGTACCTCTCTTTGGCACACACTGGCCTCAACTACTGCCTAGTCCGTGCATGATGGACAGAAACCGTTCCTATGGATAAAGAACTATGTTGGGTTTTTTCCTAAACGACAGACTTTTCCTAACATGCTTTTTCTCCTGACCACAGCTGACATCATTTCCAAGACCATGCAAGACTCATTCTCCTCCTCCCTTCACTCAGTACCCGTGCAGCCTTTTGTTCCACACTTCTTCCATCCTCCACTAAAGCCCAACTGCTGCACCCAGCAGACCCTTCAGGATCTATTACGCAGTTCTCTCGGGAAGGAGGCAACGCTTTTGCAACAACTGCAGTTCCAAAGAGCTGGTTCATCTCCCTGCACTGCTGTAGCCTGACACAGCACCGAGGCAGTTAACTTACAAAGCCAGAATTTATCCTGACTCACACTGTTATCCCAACCCTCCCCAAATTCCTCAGACTGAAACCCCCCCCCCACCGCCCCAAGAAGGCGTTCTTCATCAGAGTAGCAAGTTCACTTTAATCAGCGGAGGCAGCTTAAACCCAAGTTCATGGCAGATCTGAGCTGCCACAGAAATGTGTTTTGAAGAGAAACGTTATGGGAAGCTTCACAAAGTTGTTCTGTGATCCTAATGTGAAGTAATAAGCTGTTTACCCAGCATGACTGTACTGGGATTAATTGACAAAGGAGGGGAGATTAATTGCTATTATTTCCCTGTCAGCTTCACTCCTCCACACGCACTCACTGATCTCACAGCCTGCTCCAAGCCTTTCACTGTGTTAATGTGTCAGAACTACCTCAGCTGAGACAAAGTCCTTCACCAAAAACAATATCCAGAAGAGCAACCTACTCCTAAGCCCCTTCAAGTACTAACGAACCCAAATTCGATGCAGCAGAATGAACTCCAGCACTCCTCTGCCCATCATCCTGCCTTTCTGTCAGCTTTTCTGCCCGTGAGCATGCCAAGAATTGGAAAGGATTAGAGAGATCTGCAGCTTGGCAAAGCACAATGAAATTCTGAGCTCTGTGAGGGTGCTGGGGCACTGAAGGAGGAAAAGGGAACAGGGCACGTATGTGAGGCGGAATTCTGACAAGTAGGATCAACTTTAAGCCATCTCTTTGGACAAGATTTCAGTTCATGAGTACGGCATTGTAACTGCCCAAGAAAGCAGCAATAAGGAGCTTAGATAAAAGCCCATTTTCAAAGGCCTCACCTACAAAAGCAAAATTTTTCTCGACTTAGCCGAAATTAGGAATCCAAAACAAACAAGACAGGCCAGAAAACCCCACAAAGACTTCGGCCTGGTTACAGAAGGTGTTAACTAGGAGTTGATTTGAGATTCTGGGAGTGAAAGTATCGGTGTAACGGGTCTTCCCAGGGAAGAGCTGGTCAGACTTAGCCCAACACAGCTCAACCACTATGACCAGAGAAGGACAACAGAACACTTTCCCCTGCAATAAAGGCCGAAGTCTCCGGAATGCTGCTACCTGCTGTTCCAAGAAGTTAAAGGACAAGGTTTTCTTCTGGCTTCAAGTTTTTCTTTTTCCCACGAGATGGCAGCCTAGGAACACTGCGGAAAGGTTACATCCACCTCAAAAATACAGAGATACAAGATTGTGCTGGGCATCACCTTTCTTATAAATTACTTTGCCGTGTTAAACGGCTCAAAACAGAGAGCACACATGGAATTTAAAGATGCAGGAGACTGAGGAGGAGTATTTTAGCCGAAGACGAGGTTCAGTGGCAGGCAGCAGTGTACCCTCCCAGCAGAGCTGAGGAGCAGCATTCACTACCCCCCAGTTTCTCAGCTAGAAAACCGAGACCCATTAGGGTCAGGCAGGGCATTTGTGTAAGATGCCAGACTCCCCATTCCCTTGTAAACAGAGAAGGCTTCATTTGCTCACATCACAAAGACCTTTTGACCTCCTAACACAGCAGATTACTGCCTTCAGCCAAAAACCGCTGGCTCTTACCATCCAGGGATGTTAGGGAACAGAGATGTTTCACAGATGGCGTAGGTGCTGGTGATCCAATCTGCTAGTCAGTAGCTTGTGACAACTAGAATGTTAAGCACCCCTTTTGTATTTAAAGGCTGTTTTGTTCACCTTCATAGTACATGTATAAAAAAAAAAAAACCCAGAGTTCTCTCAGTGAACTTTCACCCCAGGATACAGATCCCCTGGATAAAACCTAGTTCAAAGCCTATCAACATACCTGACCAAAACCATGTAGCCTGCCCACAGCGTTTGAGCCCTGAAGGACGCATCCCGCTGCGCCACCACCACACTCCCCCTCAGTCCTGCCCGGCTGCCCGGGCTCCCAGCGCTGGATCCCGTCCCGCAGCCAGGCAGCGGCGCAGCACTGCAGACCCCCGCCACCCCCTCAGCGTTACCTGAGTAGCCCGGTGGGCAACGGCAGAGGAAGCCATTGACAAGGTCCTCACAGAGCCCTCCATTCTGACACGGCCGGGACTCGCACTCATCGATGTTCGTAAAGCAGGTCTCCCCTTCAAAGTGAAAACACAAATAGGCATCGTAAGTGCCCAGACACATCAGTGAAGGAAAGAATTCAAATGTCAACCGCATTCATAACCTTTTGTGCTTCTTTTCTGTCATTTAAAAATGCGTAAGAATTTCTTGCGCTGCAGCATGTCTCTCCAGACACTCCAGCAAATATACTGTCACCAAAACAATTAGGGAAGATGAAGTACAGAAAGGTCAAATGATTTTCCAGTGTCATGAAAGGGGGCAGCAGCAGGATCAGATCTTGAGCCATTCCCATTGGTGCAATAGTGGGCCAAACGG
The DNA here is from genome assembly GCF_000690775.1 of Eurypyga helias. Taxonomy (NCBI): domain Eukaryota; kingdom Metazoa; phylum Chordata; class Aves; order Eurypygiformes; family Eurypygidae; genus Eurypyga; species Eurypyga helias. Next base: position 47,354 of record NW_010243274.1, on the reverse strand, counting down.
TCATTTTTCTCTTAAAAAAGAATGAACAAATATTGCTTAGCCACTCTACCAGGGAACTTCCCCAGCTGTTAAATCCAGGATTTTATACATATCTATAAACCAGGGAAAAGTTGATATTTCACTTGAACATCCACAAATCTTCTAGCTCCAAGTGCAAAACATCAAGAACCCTCTCTTCTACCCACTCTGACTGTACAGTTGCTGTCATGAGAGTAATCTCATCAAGGAAACACCTAGAATAGTTATCTGGGACTCCAGGGAATTAGTTTCCTCTGATGAGGAGTTTCACAGGGATCCTGCAGGGAGGAATTCTGCCATATGCATGAGAGACTGACAAAGAGAAACCACCTTGGCATCTGCATAGCCAGAGGGCGTTCATCAAAGCACTCAGAAAGTGCACAGGCTGTTGTGCAGGGCTGAGAGAGGCTGGCAGGCCAGGGAATGACATTCAGAGAGCTCTCTCCAACGTATTCAGGCATCTTCTGGATGCGCCAGGCTGCCGCCTCCTCTGAAATACCAGTCGGTAAGTGATTTTTGTTGCACAGATAACACTGCTCCACCTATCAGGTGCTGGAAGGAAGAACATCTGCGGCCCAGCTCACCTGCAAAGCCTGGCTGGCACCAGCAGAGGAAACCAGCTGCCTGGCTGTAGCTGAAATTACTGGGGAAGTCAGGTCGTGTCCCGTAATAGGCTGGGTTGGAGCGCTCAAAGCATACGCCTCCGTTGTGGCAGGGGTCTGCTGCACACTCATCCACGTCCTCTTCACACTGCTGCCCTGCGTAACCTGCCAGGAGACATCAGTGACAACGTCACACACAGCTTCACTGCAACTAGGCTCCCAAATAGTGTGGCTGCCTTAAAGGTGAGAAAAAGACCCAGAAGACACTGCAGCTCATCTCGCAGGGAGTCCCAGGGTCCTCCACAATGTCAAACGCAGGAGCCAAATAATCAGTTAGCAGGAAAGCATTACCTCATGATAGAAAAAAGCAGAAAAGAGAAAGACAACTCTGTGGTTGAGAACCAGTGTGCATTTCCCAGCTGTGAGGTCAAATGGATTTGGGGATGGGCTGTAAAGGGCAGCAGTGGCAGCCTCACTGTTTCAGACAATGAAAAAAAATTACACTGGACCTTGCAGTATGATCATTAATTCTTTATTTCTTCCACAGGGCAAATTAGCAACGCTCACCGTTGCAGTGTGCCTACACGCCTGCACAGCAAACAGATTTCTAACTCACCTGGCCAGCAGGCACAACTGTAGTTCTTGATTCCCTCCACGCACGTGGCACTGTTCAGGCAGGGTTCGGAGGCACACTCCAGGATATCCAACTCACAGTGGTCCCCCTCGAAGCCGGTGTCACTGCAGTCACAACGGTAGCTGTGGGGCAGCAAAACAGCAGCACGCAAGATCTTAACCTGACTGCAAAGCCCAGTATGAGGAAAGAGCAAATGGAGCTCAGCTGTCAGTCCTCATACCCGCCCAGGGGGCAGAGGAAAAAGACAGTTCCATCTGCACGACCAGGCCACGCTAAGGACACAGCAGACAACCCTCAGCAGCCCGAGTTCACACTTTACCTGTGAAAGGGTCAGTTCAGACACAGGTATGTTCTCAGCGGTTCCCTTTGCTGGTCAAGCTTTGCACATCACTTCCCTTGGTACCCAATACATCAGCTGGAAGCAACAACGGGAATCTTTTCCTACCTTCCTCTAAGCACCTCAGGAGTTCTGCTGCTGGGAGGGCCCTTCTTGCTTACTGCCATAAATCATTCTCAGTTACTGCCCCTGGGACTTACAAAACATTAACACCAATCTTCCCCCTGATTTCTCCTCTAATTTTTACCGGTTGCACTAAGCAGACCTTCAGATGAGCCCTGGCATCTAACCACCCGACCCACAGAGATGCCTCACCTGTTGACGAGGTCACGGCACGTCCCGTTGTGCTGGCACGGCTGGCTGACACATTCATCCACGTCCACCTCACACTGGAGCCCCTGGTAACCCGGCGCACACGTGCAGGTGTAGAACCCAACGCGATCGTTGCACGAGGCCCCGTTCTGGCAAGGGTCTGAATCACATTCATCTATTTCAGCATCACAGTTCACACCTTCGTTAGAAAACAGAGCAAGGGCTGCGTTACCAGCTGTGCTGCCTGCACCTCTGAGCTGGAATCACAAGTGATGTTATCAACCCAAACTGGCTAGCAGAGTGATCTGTTCTCATTTTGCCATAAGACTTCTAGGAGCTCGTGAACAGCGTATGATTCTTACAAATTAAGGACCTTTAAGTTTTACTTGCAAACAAAATTACTTCACCTAGGCTTTTGGATTTTAGCCTTCTATCACAAAATAAATCCCACTATTTGCGAAGCTGTGGTCTCTCATTCAGGTTGGCTGGAGCAGCCATCACTCAGCACTTCACAAATCCCGTTTTCTCGGTAAGCTGTAAAACCTTGACCTTAAAAATGTCACAATACTGTTCTGGTTTGGGATCCTTTGAGGGCAGGGAGGACGGGGATGGGAAGAGAAGAATCACACTGCTAGTCAGTGTTATTTCAGCTTTTATGTACAACACAGCTCTTCCAGTTTCAGTTAGACAGGGCGCTCTCCACTGGTGTTGCACTGCTATTAGGGAGATCCAGTGTTCTACGCCAGAGGCAGCTGCATTTGGGGGATGGGAAAAGCAGTCTCTACCTGCTTCTCCAAAACATTGTTGCATTTCTTTAAATAAGGTTTGTAACTTGCTATGAGATACTTCGGAGAAAAAAGCATTAAAGCAGTGCAAAACGCTAATTACAGTCATACTAGATATTAGTAAGTGATTTTATTATGAACTGCAATTAAAAATGAGGTGTTAGCTTCAATACTACTAGTCAAGGATAATGACAAGTCATGCGTTTTTGGTCCAAAGTCTCAAATTTCTCTGGCAGAATAAGGCCTCCTGCACACCTTCTATGCAACCACCCTCCCACTCCACCTCTTTGAGTCGTCCATGGCCTGGCATCACCTCCAAACCTCAGTCATTACAGTGGCACCTGCCAATCCATCTAATCTCCCCTTCCTGGCAAGGGCTGACCACATAGTGGACATGGCCATCCTAATCCTGACGGAATGTGGGCCCCCTAATCTGCTGGTTCAAACCAGTCAATACCCACGCAACACTTCCTTCACCCAAATTCCAGCTGCGCGCACCAGGGAACAGCCTGGCCTTGCCAGCCCAGGGTGCGAGAACCTCTGGCTGAAGCCCCGGGTCGTAAGGCAAAGCTTCATATCTGACATCAAAATAACTCGGAGCACAAGCAGCTCCTCCAGCTGCCTGGGTGACTGTGTCACTTCCTTGGCAGGGGAATCCCACAGTTCTGAATTAAGGATTCAGCACAAAGATAAAAAAAGACAGAATTTGCGAAGACAGAATTACCCTTGATACTCAAATTCAGCAGAAATCTTAAGGCTGACACAGAAATTGTGCTTTCTTCCTTCATCCCTGCTCATTTTTATCAGTGAGTCAGCATCAGGCCTGCATTCCTGATGTTGTAACTTCTCCCCATTCCTCTGGCAATCAGCAGCATTCCTTCGCAGCAACCCAGCTCTTCAAACACTTCAGTCTGCGACCAGGAGGAAGGCTGAGAAAGTTCATGTGCTAGGTGGTACCAGGCAGGCGTGGGCGCAGGGCAACTGCATTCCACACCGATAAGCAGAGCTGGGGAGAGGAGACCCCCCCCTGCCCGCTGCCTCCCTCACAGATAACTCGCAGGTGTAGATTACGCTCTGAGTCACCATCAGCACAGATGCACAGAATAGAGGTACTTAAGGAAGAACTGGAAAAGAAATCTCCAACTAAAAGCCGCTTTATTCCAAAAAGACTACTTCCCTTAGAGAAGTCCTGCAGGCCAGGACAAAGAACTACAGGCCACACAGGCAGAGATAAGTTATTACTACATTTCCTGATAATAAATCTCTTTTCTTGTATATCTCCTTTAATTTCACACTGAGAGCTAATCACACCTACTTTCCATCTAGTACTCCAAGTCTCAGACAGTCGCCACACTTTCACTCTTATATCCATGGCTCTTCAACACAGAATCACAGACTGGTTTGGGTTGGAAAGGACCTTAAAGACCATCTAGTTCCAACCCCCCTGCCATGGGCAGGGACACCTTCCCTAGCCCAGGTTGCTCCAAGCCTCATCCAGCCTGGCCTTCGACACTTCCAAGGATGGGGCATCCACAGCTTCTCTGGGAACCTGTCCCAGTGCCTCCCCACCCTCTCTGGGAAGAACTTCTTCCTGATGTCCAATCTAAACCTCCCCACTTTCAATTTAAACCTGTTTCCCCTTGTCCTGTCACTACAGACCCTTGTAAAAAGCCCCCCCCAGCTTCCTTGTAGCCCCTTCAGGCACTGGAAGGGGCAATAAGGTCTCCCTGGAACCCTCCTTTCTCCAGGCTGAAGACACTTAGGTTGGAAAAGATGTTTAATATGATCAGGACCACCCGTTGACCCAGCACTGCTGAGGCTGCCACTAAACCACATCCCCAGGCGCCACATCCACACGTCTGTTAAACACCACCCGCGCAGATCAGAGCCTCGGCTGCTGCCCGGAAGCCAGGACAACAGGCCCTAAACCTACTCACACACAGTACCAACCAGAAATACATGTCATGCAACGAAGATGGGTCTCACGGCTGTAAAACAACAGCTTCTCAGGAGAGCTACAACACCCGGCAGCAGCAGGCAATTGTGGAACTCCACGGACACAACCCCCCAGCCCGTACGTGAGCACCAAAGGTACCTGTGTAGCCGGGAACGCAGGTGCAGACGTAGTGATCCATCTCGTTGAGGCAGGTGCCGTTGTTTTTGCAGGGCCGGGAGGCACACTCGTTGATATCGATCTCGCAGTTGTACCCCTGGAAGCCGGGCACGCAGAAGCAGCTGTACTCGTTCACCCCGTCTCGGCAGATGGCTCCGTTCTGGCAGGGGCTCGAGGCGCACTCATCGACGTTGTCCCTGCAGTCGGCCCCGGCAAAGCCAGGCTGGCAGAGGCAGGTGTAACCCCCAGGGCCCTGCACGCACGTCCCGTTATTTAGGCAGGGGTGGCTGGAGCATCCGGAGCTTTCTGTTTGGCAGCCTTCTCCGTTCAGTCCCGTTTGGCATCTGCAGGTGTACCCATTTACATCGTCCACACATGCAAAGCCAGGGCCGTCACAAGGGTTGCTCTCGCACTCGTTAACGTTACACTCGCTATCTGAGAAGCCAGGCATACAGATACATTTGTATTCCAGGAGTCCTGGAGTCCTGTTGCAAATCCTATGGGCAGGACACGCATGTTTAATGCAGGCATCATACAGGAGTTCACAGTTTATGCCCATGTAGGCTACAGGCTCCACGGGGCAGGTGCACTGGTAACCCACTTCCAAATCCTCACAGCTCCCCCCATTTTCACAGGGGGATGAGGAACAGCTGCTGTCGTTCTCAGAGTGTGAGGTTCCTGTTGAGAGAGAGACTTGTTAGTCAGCACGTGTAGCCCTAAGGAAGAAAGTTCTGCCAACCACCACATACAGCTTGGAGAGGAGCAGCGGAACGTATCACTTTAAATCCATTCCCAAGGTGAACCTTGGGGAAAATTCAATGATCCCTGTCACTGGTAGGCCGTGCCCTTTTTGCTGCTTTCTGTAGGTATCTGGGTGACGGGAATCAGTGTCTGGGAATCTCCCCAGCTGCACGGGGAGGCTCAAACAGCCACAGGCCTGCCAGCTCTGACACTACCCACTGCTCACCACCCTTGGCCCTCACCACATTACTGCTGGGGCAGACACGTTGGCTGAACGTGCCAAGCTCCATGCTAAGGATTTGCCAGGATCACACCGACAGCATCACTTCCTAGCTGACCTTACACATTCTCTCATTCATGCCATCATTATCCCAGCCCATTTTTGGTCATGTTTGCCTTGCTCTGGTGCACCTTCTACCCAGCCAATAGTTAATCTGTGTCAGTGGTTTTCTACCAACTCCCCGCCCCACCAGCTCCTCAGTCTCTTTGTACCTGAAGCTGGAGGCATCTGGCTTCAGGGCCCAAAAGGGATTTATAGGAGACTTGGGTTTACAATAGCCTGCCCCTGCCCTGACCTCCCCCAAATTCCTCCCACCAAAAGACTGTAGTGTTTCTAAGTCTCCTTTTAAGAGGCAGTGGGATGGGGGAGGGAGGGTGCTCAGGGACTTAGACAACCCTTTCTCTTCCCAGCATCATCTCTACACCCACCCCTCCCTTCCTCCCTCATGTGATGCTGGGGAGACTGGGTGAGCATTGCACTGTCCAGCAATCTCATTATTCTGCCATCAACCCTTTTATTCTCAGATTCCCAGTCAGGCAGAAAACAAGGATGACGGAATCTGCCTGGAATCTCTGCAGCAATTAGAGTGGAAGCCCAGGAAACTATTTGCAAAAGAGCTTTACTAGGCAGGAGATTCGGCCTTTGTAAGCTTAATGAGTAACCAGGCCCGGCCTGCATTTCCATCCTTCCATAGGCCAGGAGCACTTTTTTTGTGATAAAAAAGTGACCAAGTCGCTTCTCTGCATGGTCAGAAGCCCTTCTCCGATTTGCAGCAAACTCCATCTGCACAGAAATTCCCATTTCAACCCAATCACCAAGCACTGCCAGTGCAGATGGGCTGAAGTCATTTCACAGGCTACCTGCATAGTTTTCTGATCTAAATGCTTCGTGCAATAAAGATAAACATCAAATCCCTTTGCTATTTCCTTCTTTTCCAGAGTTCTTTCGCAACGACATACCTTTCTGTACCTTCTGGTTCGGTTCATCACAGACCACAGTGCTCAACAACCTGTATTAGCCATTGACGCCTGTCCAGTACAAAAACACACACGGCCCCACAGCCACACACAAACTTGTCGGCACAAGAGGGCTGGACTAGAGACACCAACTCCAGCAAACACAAAGCTTCACGGAAGCTGAAAAGGCTCCCTTGGTTACCAAAGAACAGCATTAACAGGGAGAATTCCATCCTCCCCCAAGCTCGGTGTGACCACCACCAACAGCAGTGGGTAACTAGCCACGCGTACTCGTCATCTGTGGGGATAACTCGTTATACACAGGACTGCTTAGAGAAAAGCCCAAGTCCTGCACTGTTACTGTACTATTTCAGACACTTTCTGTGACCACATGGTACTTTAGTTCTGTCTAAAGGTGATGGCTTCAGCAGGACCTCATTTTGAAGGAAAACGTTCCTTTTTTGGAACAAATAGCCCGAAGCAACACAACACTGTGTCTAAGGCATGCATGGAGCAGGCTGAGAACACTGCAACTTAGGTCACAAGAAACTAAACAATATGTAAATCACCACAAATTATTCTGTGAACGGCAGCTTGCAGGAAATGACCCACATGCCGGCCCCACTCCGTCGAGGTTACAGGCGAATCGCCACCACTGACTCCAAGACTGTACCATCTGCTCCCGGACGCCTGTACCAGTACAGCAGCACTTCCCACGGACACACCACGCTGCTGCGGAGCTACAGCACAGCCCCCACATTCATCCCACGGCAGTGCTACACCTCTGGCTGAATACTTCACCTCGGATGACACGCTAACTCGAAGCAGAGTTTGTCGCAGAGCGATGTCAGAAAGGGGGCTTTCAGCAGGGAGGAGGAGTACAACACTTTGTAACATCCCCAGGAAGTTAAACACAGGGTCTGCAAGACCCTTGACAAAGAACACACCTGACGTTTGGTCTGGGTTTCTTTTCATCCCTCAGCCCTAGGACACACAGTAATTCCTCTCTGTTTGGGAACAGATCATTATATGAATGTGAATAGCATATGAATACGCACCAAGTGCTAATAAGCATAATGAATAAATCAGCTTTTCCTGCTGCACACTATACCAACCATGAAAACAGGTAATTCAGACTATGCTGCTACATCAAACTGGTGAAAATCAGATCAAAGTCGTCGCTGAATGACAAGAGTTTATAGTTTTCCACCAAAGTAGTTGTTGCTGGATTAACAATGCCATTCGGGATTTTTCATTTCCCAAGAATCATAGAGTTAGACCATCTGTAACCCAACTCTGAAATGAAACTGGAGAGGACGAGGGTTTCTTTGAAGAATCCGTTCCAGGCATTTAGGGGTGGATTAGGAGGAACTTCAAAGGCTAACAGAGTTGCATAAAAAGCATTCATTGAGCTCTGTCAGGACAGGTCTGGTTTTACACTTCCAAGGTAGCTGACAAAGATTTTCCCTAAAAGATGAGGTTTGTGACCTTCTGTATCACTTGAAGGCAAACAAGCTGCATGACCAGGCTTTGTTTTAATTACTGGCTTTAATAGCTTTATACCTCTACTACACGATCTTGTCAAAGGGCAGTTGCAACAGCAAGTTTTCTAGCCATAAAAAGGGAAATCAGAAATTAGTGGGATGCTGGGCAACCCGAGATCCTCCTGGCAGTGGTCACTGACTCCCCCAGAGAGTCCTGAGGAATCTCTTCGGCAGACTGGGCCCAGATGCTGTTGCACGGGCAAAGAGCTGTAGGAACTGATAAAGAGTGGAGGAGGAGAGCGGTAGCCAGGCCTCTGTCTTTTTCTTTAAAAAACAAACCAAGCCCCTCAGCTTTGCCTGTTCTCCGTCATCTCACACAGGCTCGGTGGCAATTTCCCCCATAGCACGAGTTGCACTGCAGTCAGCCCTTTCACAGCCGCCCTCTCCATCCTGACTGTGTGTCAGCACCGCTGGCGGAAGGTTTAGGAGAGACCAGCTGCGAGTTGCAAGGACAGTCCACAGGACACGGGCCTTCAGGCGTTTTATTACTTCACCGCTGGTGAGCTGCTGCTTCAGCACTACCCACTGGCTTCTCTTCTTTGGTTTTGCTTTGCACAGGTTTGCTTTTCCCAGGTCTGGGGAAGCTATGAGAGAGGATGGATGCCTGCGGATCACACAATAACCTATTCCAAAATTGAGAGGAATAATTGTGCACCCTAGGACTGAGGGATGGAAATAAAACCAGAGCTAAAGACGTCAGCTGGGGATACCTGACCCCACGGCAGATGCGCAGTGCCACATCTTCATGAACCTCCCTCGTCTGAATTTTAGCAGCTTAAGTTGTTGATTCCCAAGGTCCCCACAAGTGCCACCTTGTCCATGCACACTGAAGTTTCTCTACCCTCACTCTGCTTCACTGATAACTCCTTACCATGCTCTTAATAGGCACTTAAAATTCCAACAAGGAAGTGGCAGGCATTGGGGTTATCAGCGCAGTTTACTCCCTTCTTCCTTCACACTGAAGGACAATTTTGGCAATTGATTTTTTTTTTCAATTACACTTCATGTGTTATTCAACTGGAACAACACAAATCTCCACAAACAAATTCCATGCACTCCTGAAAACGCCCATCTCAGTACCTGTTCATGCCCTGCACTCAGAGCACACGTTCAATTTTTCACCATCTCCTGCATCCAGCATCTCAGCAAAACACTCAGAATCACAGACACAAAGGCCAGAAGAGTCAGGAGGCCGTGGTATTATTTCCTGGCCCGGCACAAACTTCACGTGAGCTTAGGCAAGCCAGTTCCACTTCGTGTTTCAGTTTGCCCCACCTAAAATACAGGTACAGGTACGTATTTTCACGAGTGTCCTGTAAGATGAAATCGTTCGAAACCTTTAATACTCCACGTTAGAGGTGTTACAGAATTAGACAGTGAGATTTTTCCTGTCTGGAACACGGAGGTGTTTTATTTCAGCACATAACATAAATATTACAACTGTCTAGCAAAAGGGAAGACAGTCAAAGGAAAGGGTATATTTTATTTCTGGATTCACACTGACAACATGAAATATATTTCCACAAGTTCCAGACTCTGAAAACTTGCCCAATTTGACACATCCAGCTGTGGCTTTGATCATCCCTAGATGCCTGAACCATCTCAGGAAGCAGAGAATACCGAGCAGGAGAAGGTAGGCTCTAAAGTCATCTAACGTGCCAGATTGGGCCCTTTACCCAGACTAATTACGGCAACATTAATGATAAAAGGAACGGGGTCTTTCCTATCTTGGGGTCATCAGAAGCTTGGCTTTCTGAGACAAAAGGATGAGAGTCTGGTCTGCATAGTCCAACTTTTCTCATCCCTTTAGCTTCTCTCTCCCAGAAAGTCAGCACAATTCACATCACCCACAGTCCAGATTTCAAAAAGACAGAAACACAGAGGATGTGAAATAGCAGACTGAAGCTCAGTGCTTTTAAGAGGTAACCAGGCTACGTGTACGCCCAACAGCGTGTCCCCATGCCATGAACCGAGCAGAGTAAGGGAATGGGCACTCTTCTCCTCAAGGACCCACTACTGTGAAGGATTCCCAGATGAAGGAGAAAAGTTACACGCTGCATCTCCTACTACTTCCCTTTCTGTTAAACAAGTTGCAACAGACAGGACTCCGGCACGTTCTCCTCTTGCTTTAGGGATACACTTTTGCAGAAGACAGCCTCTTGCTTACAAGTATTTATGTTCCCAAACTGATGACCCATTAATGATGTGTTAAGTACCTTTTGTGCATGGATTTGTTGTGGAGGTCCCTGACTCCCTTGCTGTTTAAAATCATGCTCCCTATGACTTATCTTTTACAAAAATCACTGGAGGCTTGAGGAGAACAAGGCGTCTTTCGGGTGGTTTCACCTGCCCGACTCACTACAACAACCGGAAAAAGACAATTTACACGGAGGAGGAGAGAACAGCCCTCTACCCAGCAGCAGCCCCCAACCGCCCCAAAATAACGGAGGAATTCCTGTGGAACCTGGGGGAATCTTCAAGTGCCTAAACCGTGAGTGCTCAAAGCCCCGGCCTGACGCAATTCCCACCAGTCAGGCTCTGCTCCTGCTGACTGCCCCAGCTTGTTTCCCGCTAGAGACAGATACCGAGGCCAAGGGTAGAGAGGGAACCCCTCCACCTCAAGTATGAGGGTAACACAACTACTAAATAAACTCTGAATAAAGGAATGGAAAGAGTTATGTCTCCATGACAACAGGAAGGCATGTGCTTATATTAGTAAATCCCTGCTGACCTCTGCTGATCTTTCCCTGTCCTGGTCAGTGTAAAGGATTAGTGAGAGGGTACAGGCTGCGGCCTGTTCCCAGGATCCACACAAAAGGCAGGCAAGCCGGGCAGGCCTGAAAAGGGGCTTTCAAGCTGTTCAGCCCCTCTCTCCCCCACCCTTGCCAACTCTGGAAGGATAACCTTGCTATGGAAGGTAATAGCAGGATAAAATCCAACTCTTCTTTATGAAGCACCTTCAGTGTCCAAGGCATGTGCAAGGCCTTTTTAGGTGGCTTCACACATCCTAGGGCTTTCCAAGCCCCATTTCCTTCTGACACAGAGAGATTAAACCCTTTCTTCCCAGGCCTGGGCAAAGCACCTGCTCCTAGTAATGCCAGCATCAGAAAACAGGACCCTGAAATTCTCTGAGGCTACTGACAAGCTCATGAAATGCTAATAATTGGCACTGATTTTTCACCCAGCCTAAAATATTCCATAACCTGTATTCCTTGGTCCTGTTTGACATGGTAACAGGCGCCTTTTGACAGCTGCTTTCACAGTGGGCCTTTCTATTCAGCATCAGAGAACCGTGGGCATGGGAAGCTTTCCAAAATACCACTGTTTGATCACAACTACTAAGCCCCCGAGCTGCAGCCGCTCACCACCCCTGCCAGCCATCAGGAGAAGCTCTGTTGAAGTAGCTTGCTCCCACCTACCAGCTGCTCCCTCTCCCCCAACCACTTCCCATCAGCTTTTGTTTGAATTTCCATGCTCGGGTGATGTCACCATGAGGATCAGGTATATTCAATCCCCCTTAAGATTCTGGTGCCCAGAGTGAAGTTCTTCCTCTCCATTTTTCCACAGCAACTATCAATTTTTTTTATTGTTGCACGAATAGGACAGAAGGGAGAAATAACATTTCAGGGAGAACAGAGGCTGAGATACTACAGCTGGCTGAATCTAAGTGTCACCATTATCATCTCAGGTTAACAGCCGTGACAATATCTGTGAAGCAAGACATGACACTGACCAAAAGTATCCAAAATAAAGATTAGACAATCAAAAAGCAACAGTGGCGATCAGCAGGTGGTCCCTCTAAGCCAATACTGAATAAATGGCAATGCCTACAGCATCTTCTAGAAGAGTCATTTTAACAAGAGCCATACTACTCACGGCTTTGATACGCCTTGTAGAGTTTTGGTAGGTTAACACACCAGGCCACTCTCTTAGCCAACTGCCACTTGGACACTAATTTAAACAGCCCTAGTGAAGCCCGTGCACACAGTTCAGACTGCAGTTTTTCCCATCCAAAGTTTTAGATGGATATTGGACATTCATCGCTCCCCAGCCAACTTCTTCCATTGGTTTTCTTTGTTACTGGAGGCCAACAAGTTCCAGACCCCATCTGCATCGAGGTTTTGATGTGAGAGAGCTTTTTTATGCCAGAGATGTACACAGCCTGCTAGTACAACACATTTATACAGCCTTATGAAGGCCTAGACCATTAGACTTTCACTCAGACAGGCGTAAGAAGATGTGGCTCAGTTTCCTCTTGGGAAACATGCAGAATATTTATCCCCTCAAAGAAGCAGAACGCTGATTCCAGTCCCTCTCCCACCCAGCTTGCCCAGTGAATTGCTGAATGGTGCCTAATGGTGGGCAGCAATCCATAGGGCTGAGCAGTGCCAATATTATGGACAGAGGCATTAACAGCATTAATCAGGAATACCACTTCAGGGAATTACACTTCCTCTTAGCACAGAACAAGTAGCCAGCTAGCTTGTTTACATTATCTGTTCACTGTTTTAATGCAGGTCTGAAGATGTAACTCCTATTATCACACTTCTAGAACCTGGAGAAAGACAGAGGCTATAAATCCATGTTTTATGATAGTATTGCATATATATTGCCACAGTAAGTCTTTGATCTTCTGTGCTTATGACACTCCAGTATTTTCCCTTGGTAAACACTCCTCCAAGCTGACCTTCATGGTTTACACAGTTCTCTGATCTCTCAGCCATTTCCAGAGATCAGAGACAGGGGGTTTCCTGTGTATTCAGTTAATCAGATTGAGTCACAAGCTTTAATTTCCAATTCTTATTTAAATATCCTAACAAACAACAAAACAGCTGAAAAGAGTGTACTTTGCTTCCATGTTTTGAAGTGAGATTTACACCGCCCTACGTCCCAGCTAATCTCAGAGCCTGCATTAGAGCAGATAGCAAACTGCCAGAAAAAAGGTTTGTCTGCACGTTTTCTCTCAACAGGCGTCCAAAGCATTCTGCAGGAGAAAGGTATGTGAGTGACTGTGCTCATTGCTGGCCGGAGCTGTGGGAGCAGAAGGGAGTAGACACTCAGCTCTGCCCTCCAGAATCTCCTTTAGAAGACAAGAAATTAAGCAGAGAGCTATTCTGCCCATTACACAGACAACAGCAGTGGAGTCACATGCAGACTCTGTCCCACCGTCCCTCTGGAGTTCATTTGGAAGGACTGGAGATAGCGTGGCTCTGGCTGCAGGATGGCTACAGCTTGCAACAGGCTGTCTGGATTATCAGAATTTTCGCAAAAATGTTGACCAAGTAACATAGCCACTCTGTGCTGCGATGACATTTAGACTCAGTCAATACAAGGGCAAGAAAAGGTATTTCCTTATGGCCTTAAAATTCTGCAAGTGCTACATAACCTCCAGCAGTTAAAACCTGGCAGAACTCCCTTTGCAAATAGGAGCAGGTGGAAAGACTATGGGAATTACTGCTTCCCTTGCGATTTCCTGGCTATGTCACGATGTGGCATCCACCTGCACTCCAAAAGAAAACAATGCCCTCAGTAAATCACTGTTCCAGAGAGGAGCTTTACCCAGGAGTGAAAAGCTGTCGGTGCGACAGTCAAACAGCACAAACCCCCCTGACACGCCAGCTCCCTGGCAGCCACATACTGAGCAACACCGAACACGCACTGGGCCTTCCTCCTGCACAACACAAAGCGCCGTAATTGCTTCACACTCCAAACCAGTAGCTATGGTTACTAGATACAAAAGACAGTCCTGCCGCTTCCCTGTGGCCAGAGGAATTCCAGGCACTTGGAGCGAATGCACCAGACAAAGAAGCTGGTACAAGGAAGAGAGAAAAAAAAATTCAGACCAAAATCAAAAGCTATTCTGAGTTTCGTATTCATAGTTGAGGTGATGAGAGCAAAGGGAATTTAGGGAGGGTTTGGAGGGGGAAAAAAAGACTTTTGGGGAATCAAAGGAAAAGCTGAAAACTTTCTCCAACTCTCAGAAAATACATAAACGTCACCCACTAACGTGAGAAAATGCCAAATGCAGCGTTCCCCAGACACTGGCAGAGAAAAGGCACTTTGACTGTATTTTCTGCATGTCCTCCATGTTTTACCTCCACTTCTTTGTGTCATTGATCATTCCTGTCCTCAGTGGGAACCAAACAAGACTTTTACATGCAGATACTGGCCTGGCAGTGCCGAGGAGAGGATAAAGAGGCCAGTTCAATCCCAATCATACCTTCCAGTAAAAGGTTGGACATGTTCCTGACGTGACCTTATAATCGCTAGATGACTAAAACAGATGTCTAGGCCCAGCAGATCTCCAGATACCCATTCCAGAAGAAACAGAGAAATCTGTTTTTCAGGGAGCATAAGAAACTTGCGTACAAGGGTGACTTTTAGAGCCCAAAGACATGTTCATGGGAACTTGAAGAACCTCAGGATAGTCAAGTATATTATTTGGCTATAAAATAAGATTTCAATGTAAAATGAAAACAAGAACCTCCATCAGTGGGACAGACTCTTTTGTTACTTCATCACGTCTTGCACTTTCAGGACGGAACAGCTTTCCTCAGAATTTCTAAGTGAGAATACTCATGTAATGTCGTCTTACTCCACATTCTGTAACAGAGGTATCTGGCACTTCAGTGTATTAGTGCACTCCCCTAGGTGCACTCCTCCTCTTTTGCCTAAATGTATTTCTAAGCCATACAGAAAGGAAATAAAGCCCTGTGCTTTGTCATCTGTATGGGCACAACTGTAACATTTTGAACTTTTCAATGGAGGAAACAGTTACCAGAATAGCCGAGTACTTGATTACATGAAAGTATTTAGCTCTTGTGAATAAATGCATACACACATGTGCGCAGGGAGAAAGGCAAAAGGAGACAAGAACTAATAGAAGGAAGAACACATCTAGAATGAAACACCTCTTTATCTTCCAGGCAAGAAGTTTCAGACTTCAAATCTAACCGTGAGAGTGACATTTTGCTCAGTTACCTTTGCAATACAAGGGCAGATCACAGATCTGATCCAAAGTTACTGCACAGTAGCTGGGTAAGAATCAGGCACAGAAGACAAAAACTTACCCCAAAATAAGAGGAAAAGTGGCAGCAGGAGAGCAGCATTGTAGGCCCTGGATGTAGTTTTCTTTAATTCCATGACAAGTCTAAGAGTGGCGGTTCTAAAACCTCAGGGGAGAAACAGTAGCTGGAAGCTAGGAAACACCAGCGCTGCCCACATCACGGACTTTGGCGAGTTTTCCCTACTACAGGCGCTGGCTCCATGCTCTGCGAATTGGGGACTAGCACTGAGCCGGTGGACAGAGTCCCCGGCCACTCTCAGTGCTCCTGGAACACAGGGAAAACGCTGCCTGGATCGCACGGACCGAACTGCTCAGGGCAAAGCCAGCTGGATTTGCAGGCGCAGCAGCTGGAGGGCTTACAGGCCAACGCCTGGGCTGTCCAAGGCAGTAAGGCACCCGCAGGCAAAAAGGGAAAAGGACCCTGTGTGGGGTTTTTGCTTTCTGGTTTATGACCACCCTCTATACAATGGAGAAAACAAACCTGGCGTCTCCTCCATAGCGGTGACGGCAGCTCAGAACTGGCTGGGACCGAGGTGGCCGGGGTTATTTGGAGGATGCACGCTTCTGCCTCAGCTCAGATTTACAGACAAACTCCAGACGAGGATCAATCACAATTTTCTGACAGAGGCTGCTTTGTTGAAAGAGAAAAAAAGACAAAAGACGAAAAGCACACGGTTAAACCCAAAAGAGCAGAGTTAGTCCACGTTAGTCTCCACAGATACACCATGAGATGTGTGAACCCACAAGACATACGAACCCACAAAACGTACATGAACCCTCTTTTCCCCATTAAGGAACAGTTATGGAGACCAACAGGAGACGTGTCTGCGTAACACGAGCACCAAACCCCATCACCACCTTTAGATGCATGTGTTTAGTTTTGGAAGTGGAAAGGAATTATCAGTGTCCATTGTTTTATGAAAGTAACTGGAAAAAGACAGAGCCCACGCTCAGTTGTGACCTACTAAGTACCTCTAAATCCACATCACAATTGGATTAAATTAACTGTAATGAGAATTACGTACGTTGCCTCACCCTTCCACTGACAACTAAGAATAGAAGGCAGGGAAGATGTCACACAAATTCCAAGAGTAACCAAGAAACAGCGAGGAATGGTGCAGACAGGCCTGGGCTGCCTCTGATGGAAACACCAGCAAGGCGACAAGGAGTAATCACCATCATCTCCCCGCCCTGGCAGAGCAGAGAGAGGCTGCTGTGCACGCGAGGGAAGGGGGGTGTTTTCTGCACTGCCCTTGCCTTTAGCCCAGAGAGCAGAGCGGCCACAGGCAGAGCATCTGCACCACCAGAGCACTGCAATTCAGCAGCAAACGGTTCATCTCGCCATCCTGCCTTGGAATGCTCCAGAGATGATGTATCACGTGTTATCAAGCTTATCTGGACCACCCTGCCCCCACTTTCATCTCTGGAGTCTCCAGTCTGTTTTCTCAAGATCAGCCTCAGTATTAGTTTCTTGCCAGTTACCACGACCATCTGGAACTCATTTCTCCCTCTTCAGATTCTTACTTTGCTGTCAGGGGACTTAACCAAGCGCTGACACGTGCAGAATCTTCCTGCTCAGAAATTTTTTGCCTCACCTGCCTGAATTATCCTCTTAACAACTCACCTTTTCCAAATCAAAGCAAATACATATGATCCACCGCCCAACCAGCACTGCAAGAAACCACCACTCCTCCCCCACTGGATACAGCCACTTTCTGGAAGTCGACCGGTGCAACACTTGACAACACTGGGGACATAAACTGCCCACAGGGACTTTGGGCTTGTTTCTCTACCTGAAGGACATGCTCAGCTTTCATAAAACAGCATTAGTGTAACAAATCCCCCCACGTAATGAACTGGAGGTCATCCCATGGTGGCTTAGCTCTCGTGCAGCTCTGCAGCTGCTGCTGTGCTGTGTGGCCTGTCACCCCTGACAGAGCCATCAGCTACGAATGACTCGCGACACGCTAGCGACACTCAGAAAGGAGCAGTTTAGCAGAGGCTGAAAAATTAAAAAGCTCCGGAGATTAACATTCTCAGTGTCTCTCGTACACCTGAGACAGCGTCTTGAGCAGCAGCTTCTTGTGCTAGTGACTGAGCTTTACTCTGGACTCTGCACTTGGTCTGGCTGCCAAGTTCACGTTGATGGGTTCGGCCAGAACTGCTAACACAGCCAACAGCTCGGTGACACTACCCAAGCGGGAGCGCTGTGAGCGGTACCTTTGTGAAGGTATCACTGCGTGCATTTGTCACACAGGGTTTGGGCTTGAGCCACCTGGGAAATGGCCGTAGCAAGCGGTTCTCAGCCAAAATCTTCGACAGAGGTGAGAGTCTCAGGGCTGCACTGCTGCCAGGATGCACATACTGTGAGTTCTGGGGTTGGGGCAGGTTAGGAGGGATGATCCTCTTGGACAAAGTGTTCATTTGTTCTCTATGACCACTGTTAACTGCTAGCACATCCAAGTCATCTGCTGGGATTTAGGCTCGTTTAGTGTCACTCAAAACCCAAGCTAACGAAGCCCGCATACATCAAAACATCTGACTTCCTCATAATAATCAAAACACCTTAATCCAGTCTCTGTTTGTGAGGATATCAGAATTTTTCAACATTCATGGCTGTAATTTTATGAGATTTTGCCAGCACAAATGGCAGGCCATTTCTGTTCTGGACCCTTGGGCACACAAAGCCAATGTGGGTATTAACCAGCTTAGTCCAATTAACAGACCCTAATGCAACTCCGTTAAGGTCCTGATTTGTTAGGCTTGACTACATTTCCAAAGAAGGAGCACAAATGGGTGGATTTGTTATCTAAAGCATAAGCATAAGTCCTTAGTCATCCTTGCTAAAGCCTTCCCCAGACTGGCCATGGTTCGCGCTACCTCCGCATCGCTGCAGTCCAGCGTCAGTATAATCTGCTCTTTAACATAGTATTAAAACCAGAGCCAAAGGACACAGCTGCTTTCGTCTGTGTAACACTCATTACAAGAGACTTAAGGACAGCGTAACAGCAAGGCTTCTATTCTCAGCCAGTAGGCAGGAAACTGCGAGCCGGAAATGCATGCCATGAAAATGGGGCAGCAGTAGGCAAGCTGGATTAAGAGAACAGGCAAGAGTAGGTCTGGGGTACTCAGCAGAGCCTTCCTATCCTCTTGTTCTATATACTGCACTTTTCGCAGAGCAATCCTCTGCGTTTTTCTACAAACGGTTCAGAATGAACCGCCCAGCAAAGCACCGCAGCAACACCGTCTGCACTTTCCATTCAAAGAACAACGCACGCTCGCACGAGTTCCACAACCTTTCCTCACACAGGGCTTAAAATAATCCTAATGTTACAGATGGGATACTGGCCTTCAGACGTGTGACACGACAGCCAGCATCACAGATGGAAGCTGGGGAGAATAAACGCATTCTTTCCTCCTCTCGTATGCACCTGGAGCTGTCTCAGAGAGCACCCCACCTTCCCTCCTTACAGTTCTGGAACCTCGGCACTGAATACATATCTACTTTTCTGAATCAATGTACGCTAACGGCATCAAAACCTTCTGGTTGTTCCCCGGCTTATCCTCTGTGTGTTATGAGGCACAGCCATAAACAAAGGAGTCGGCACTAACCGTGGCTGTGGATTTGGAACTTGGCAAGTTGAGCCAGCTAAGAAACGAACTCCCAGTTCCACGCCAGAGGAGCATGCAGGTAACGACTGCCCCAGTACGCTCTTCTGCTCTCAACTACTGCTGGTGTAACTGTTAAAAGTTCGAGTTTTGGAGTTTCAAGCCCACAGACTCACAGACCAATTCTGTAAACTGAGAGTTCAAGAGTTTGGTGATGTAATGGTTGAGGGTTCTCTGAGCTCCAGTCTCTAACTCAAAATTTGCTCTTTCCAGCAATAACCAGTTATTGCCCTCACCATGCATCATCCCCACTTTTCCCCCTGCCCCTTGACCTCCCTTCTGCACTGCACAGATTCAAGCAAAGGCCATGGGGTGAGCACAGGAGAGTTGAAAAGAAACGCACCTATCACCAGCACTGCCAAACCAGTGCAACTGGACACGTGCAGTGCCGCCGCAGGGCTGGGCCAAGCAGCACGCTGAACAGTACAACCAGCTGCAGCATCCGCGCTTCAGAAGAGCCAAGAGTTTTGTTTGGGAGTCAGAAGTTTGAAGTTGCTATTAAAACGTGGCAAAATCATACAAGATTTCCAGTCTCACGACATGCCAATCGCACTTTTTAGACACTTTTAGTTTCCTATCACTGCTAATCAGAACTGATGGCAAGCAAATCACGCTGCTGGGTAAGAGTATGGAGTGTATGACCCTGGTTAGTCCCAGGCAATTGCAATGAAACAGTCGGCGTGAGCAGAGCGAGCAGAGAGGTTCGTGTTCCTTCCCTGCTGTAACTCAACGGAGCAACGTACAGATGGTCAGAGTTCTGAGCCAGTCTCACTCTCCGGGGGCACAGCAATGGGGAAGCAGAGGGTTGGCAGTCCAGCAGGACAGAGGCAGACGAAAAATCACAATAATTTCAAAGGCAATATCGCTGCCTGTTAAGGCTGAATACAGCACTGCACTGCTGTGCGCCGAGCTGGGGTCCAACGCAGCCCGGAAAGCCTGGCCACCAGGCGCCATCCTGCGGCAACGGACCCTCACGCTCAGGCTGTGTCGGCCACCAGGCCCGAACGCACCGTTCACGTCAACCATCAGCTGCCAACAGCCAAGAGAACTCGGTGATATCCTGCCCCAGCCGAGACACCACCCCGGCCCCTTACCAGCGTAGCCCTTCGACAGAGAAACGGCATCGTAAGCAGCTGTTTTACTGAGCGGCATCAGCAGCGATTTCTCTTGTATTTGCCTGCAGGGGAGGTCCAGAGACAGGATTCGAGGGGCCAAGATTGAAGCAGACTTGCCTAAATCTGAAGTACCTCGCAATAGTGGCTGCTTGGGCAGAGATCTTCCTTCCTTCCTTCACGCCTCACTTGGAAAAAGAACGAATAGTAAGAACCGTAAGGACACCCAATGCCCTCACGGTACCTACAGTTTCCCACGCGACAGACAAGCCCGCTCGCAGCACACAGACTAAGCCAGGTGAAGATGGGGGCCGTACTCCTGCCAAGTTATCATCTCGAGGGGAGTTGCAGAAGTCAGGCTCCAACCACGCACGACCCTTTGATCCATCTGAGACCCGGCAGAAGTGCTGCAGGTCAACTTTAAGCCCCTTTGATCCTCCTCCACTGCTTACAGCTGCCTCAGTGGAGGTGAATCCCTTCCACGGGGCCTCTTTGGGTGGATGGGAAGATGAGAACGTTGATCAGCTAACAAGACGCAGCTAAGTGTAACAAAGGTCTCAGGCAAGATTTTCTGCAGTAAAATGTTGTAGCAGGAAGAAGGATGTGTCCAATGTATTGCCTGCATCTAAGAGTGTTTTGAAGTTGTGTTGACTACTGAGAGGCCTTTTAGTTGCTGCTTTTGCCAAAACCATCCAGCGTGGCTGCAAACAGCCCTTCTCACGATGACTATCGCTGCTCAGAGGGAGCTTTTCCTGCCACGTGAGGGCAGTGCCGGCCCTAAAATGAGCTCGGAAAGGCAACCCTTTGAATTAGCATGGGTGTGCAGCAGATGTCTGCGTTGCTGCCAACCCCGGAGTCATGCTGGTGCCTAGGGCGCTTAGCAGGCTTCAGGGAAAAACCGAGATGCTCAGCAGAACCAAAGGAACATACAGTCAGAGCCAAAGAAAGGGAGCTATGCCCTGCAGCACAGCCTGGGTGAAAGGAACCTGGTAATGCGAAAGTTTGTGCTCTGTGAAGGCCAAACGTGGGGGTGGGGAAAAGGGAATTTTGGAAAAGCCCCCAACTGGACCTGACAGACAGACACATCTAGCTGCACCCAGAGTCTAGCCTCAAAGTCCTGCATATGACCTCTCTCTCTGCCATGGAAAGGACACTTTTGACTAATGCATAGACCAGCAAGCTCTGCCTCATTCTCCTTCCAGATGTAATCTCTGTAGTCTCACACAGTCTGCTCTGTAACGAGGCCTCTGGGAAAAACTGGACATGCTTACCACAGTAGCTGGCAGGAAGTAAAATGGATGTATCCCAAGGATGTGCCAAATGTTGAGGAATGAGGAATTTTCCCCAAGAAGCCAAAGATGTGTGTCTCACACAAGACAATATCACGTAAGTCAGCAAGTTTAACTTAATAAGCACATACACTTGTACTCCTGACTGCCTCCTCCCCGTACAGAAAGGTTTTGATGATGACCAACTACATGTCTACTACTTTGGCAGCACTAAGGTCAGACCAGAACAATCTGAGCCAAGAGACAATCCCACATTTCGTTAACGCTCTCATTGTCTATTAGTACTGCTGCATTACTGCAAACTAAAATCCAGGACTAGGGAGCTATACAATTAGATGTTATGGAAATGCACATTCCCTGCTGAAGACGGCTCGACATCAGTTATGATAAATACAATGGGTGAACTGTACCAATATACAAACCATTTTCCCCACTTCAGAATCGTGAAGGTTTATGAGGGATCAGTTACAGGTCTTAAGATAACAGTGATCTCAAATCAAACTTTATTTCAAAGACATGGCAAAAAATGAACTCAAAAGATATGCCTACCTTAATCCTTTGATCCTTGCAGACTTATATCAGGCCTAATCCCTCATGTCTGCTTCGGAAAATATCCTTGTTTGCTTCTAACTGCATAACTGGACGAGAGACAAAGGTAGGCTGAGGTCTTCAGGGCTTCAGCACTTCTCCCTGCCCTGCGGGAAGCTTGAGTTTGTTCCACTTCTCTTAGGGAGCATGGTTTATGCACATTTTCTACTTCGTGTCTTGCAGCAGTAGGCAAACGAAGCCCCTGCTGAGCTTCTGCGAAAGGTGGTATTGATCTGCAACACAAGTGTTTGAGTCTTTAGCTCTGCTAACTGGTGTGATGAATGCACACGGGAGTTCATCAGTATGTCTGAAACAACATCTGCTTGATGCCTCTGAAAAAAAGAAAATGAAGCTTGTAGAGCATACTGAATTAAAACACAGTCTATAATCTTGATTTATAATCAAGAAGTCCAACTATGGTATAATCAGCTTTCATACACACGACACATGGCAGTGCACAACGCCCATACAGCTTTCCTGCTACAGCGGGCAAAAGGAGATGCGATACCCAGGCCTGGCTGTGCAGCACATCGACTGTGATGACAACACGCTGAACCAGTGGGAGTGGTGCAGTTCTAGGAGTCTGACTCTGCTTTACTGTACGGAACACTTTGAAGCTGAGGGCCTCTGCTGCTCATGCTGGAATTCAAGAGCAATCAGTTCTGTGACTGCACTGCCCAAGGCCTCGGCTGTGGGAGGGGAAAGCACCAGCAGGCAAAGTCTGAAGCAGAAGACTCTGTACTCACACAAGCACCCAAAACCTTACAGTAGAAAGTGACCTCAGAGGGAAGCAAACACACATGGAACAGTTTTACACTTTTCCTACCTACTTCTGAACACAACCAGAGGAACAGAGCACTGGTAAAGCCAGGTAAAAACACGATGGTAGCTTCATCAGGGTTACGATTGCTTCGGTTAGAGCTGTCGTGGTTTAGTCTCAGTCAGCAACTAAGCACCGCCCAGCCGCTCGCCCGCCACCTGAGGACCAGAAGACAAAGAAACTGTGAGTTGAGATAAGAACAGTTTAACAACTGAAAATCAATTAAATAAAATAACGATAACAATAATATGCAATGGAAGTACCATTACTGCTACTAATGATAATAATATACAAGGAAAAAAAAAAATTATATAACCACTCAGCCCAGCCTGTCCCTGAGCAGCAGTTGTCCCTCCCAGCCAACTCCCCCAATTTAGACACCAAGCATGATGTCTGATGGCAAAAAATGTCCCTTTGGTCAGCTTGGTCAGCTGTCTGCAGTGTCTCCTCCCAGCTTCTAGTACAGAAGAAACTGGGAGGACATGGCAGTATGAGAAACTGAAACAGACCTTAGTTTAATATAAACATTGCTTGGCAACAACTAACAACATTGTATGCTGTCAACATTCTTCTCAGCACAAATCCAGAGCATAGCCTCACACCGAAAACATCAGTGTGTTATCCACATTCTTCTCAGCCCAAATCCAAAACCCAGCCACATACAAGCTAGTGTGAAAAAATTAACTCTCTCTCAGCCAAAACCAGCACCAGTGAGGATAAGCACCAAAGCACCTCTCTCGTTAGATAGTCATAAGGCCTGGTATGAGGTTGTACACAAAATATTCAAGTGGATGAATCTAGAAACTTCCCAAGAACTGTGGGAAGAAACAAGGAAAGAATTCTGATCTTTTAAATCAGAAGCCTAGTCCCAATCCAGCCTTGCCATTTACCAATTACATGGCTCATTTCTGGAAAGAAACACGATAATTGACAGCTTACTGGAACGCTATCCATTTTATCCCTGAGAAACGCCGTTGCAACTAAGTCACCCGTACACACAGCCCAGTAAGAAGCAGCATCTTGTATTTTTAAAGAAGTTTTCCACGCCAAGGCCAGTTTGTCAGCATCACTTATTATGCTTGAATGCTTCATGAGCCAGAAGTCACAAACCTGACAATTCAACTCTCATTTGCTTTGGGAGGGACAGCATCTGCCAGCCTAGCTATGCTGTCTGGGCAAACAATGACTCTTTCTGCTTCCACCCCAGCTTTAGGAACTCCTCTTCCTATTACAGGGCATGACTTTTCCTTTCCTGTATCTGTGGCCAGAAGACAAGCCAAAGCCTAGATGGCTGAGCTTCCCGTAACAGCAGAAGAGTTGCAGAAATGTGGTATCACTCCGTGGTGTATGAACTGATCTCTGGATCTCAAGCTTTGCTAACCTGTACGTTCAGTGAATCACAGATGTTTCATGAGGGCATATCGGTGCTTTTCAAAAAAACATCTTTGGCTGAAGATTGAAACTCCATTTGATCCTAAAGCCCTTTCAATGCATGACTCTGAACCGAGGGACTTTGCATATTTCTGCTAGTCTCACTTCCCAGAAGGTCAGCAGGGCAACCACTCTGGAGTAAACGGGATCCAAGAAGCAAGGAGAAAATCTCTTTAGATGTGTGTTCTGAGAAAATGACAAACCACCGTCACTTGTGCTAGACGAGACTAAATGAGAATGTCTTCAATTCCATTTCCACCTCTCCGCAAAGCTTGTTAAAGCAGAGGTTCCCTTTGCTTCTGCGTTTCCTTTGATCCAGGCTAGACCATGTAACATGGCGATTAATCACTACACAGCACCCAGGATTCCTGAGATTTCACAGCTTCATTTCACTTAGAAAGGTAAAAAGTCAACCTGCAATACTGTCAATTGCATGGGCTGCTATAACATTTCCTCTTATAAGGTGGGCAATCAGACAGCCGGTTCCCTGAAATCTTGAATGAGCTGACTACTTTGAATCTTCCTTTGCTAGCCAGAGCTAACCCTAAGTAGCCTTCAAGAGCGTACAGGATGTGTGAATGATCCGGCACCTCTTACTATAGCAACCAACTTCCAGGAGTACACGAATGAGGAAACAAAGCAACTAACACACAGAGGAGAAAGCCAGGAATGTCCCCATATTGGTTTTCTACCTTGAAACAGTTTCTTCCTGATCGGTAAGAGTCCTTTATGACACGATTTTAAGATGGTGAATCCACTCCTGGCTATTAACTTCAACATTGATACAGACTTCTTTATTTCCTCTCAGCAACTTAACCCTATTGGCAATTTCTGCTAAAATCATAAAGCTGACCAGCAAATATCCACTGGAGTTAACACTGAAGTTAAAGCCATGGTTCATCCTCTTTCCGTGACTTCAAACCTCCTAATTTTCCATTCAATTAAACAGTATGGACAGGGAATTGCTGATTCTGCCCTATTCTGTCTTCTTCTGTCGCTTTACAGAAACGGTACCTCAGTGATGAGCATGTCCTCGTGTGCTGACAGAGCCTCCCTGTTAGAACAGGTTCCTACAGTTCAGGAACCAAGTAACTTAGTTGGGCAGCAACACACAGGAATTGCCACATCAGCAACGGACACAAGGCTTCCCAACTCATTCACCCATCTTCAGCTGAAACTGAGCTTCCAGGGGTGAAATAAGGCCAACACCAAGTAAAGAGTGCAATGGAATCTGCCTGACAATAAGCCAGGTGTCAGGCACCCGATCTGATCCGCAGAGCCCGGCCAAGGACAAAGCGGTCATTCTCCGCTGGCTGTGGTGGGATGTTGGGAATTTTGAGCAGATGTTAATAGGATGAATATATACCCGTGGTACAGTCTCAGAATGATAATGCCTCTGAATACCAAAAGCATATTGATCTCCTGAAGTGCACAGTCAGAACATCTAATGGCTCCAGAGAGAGCAGGGAAACACTCAAAAGGGGAAAAAAAAAGAAAAAAGAGAAAGATGCTTTTGCTTGGAGAGCTTTATCAGTTAAAAAACCCTCGGGGCACACAGGGAATGTCAAAATGCTGCTGCACATGCAGACACATAGCCAGGGATGCCAAGAATGTGCACTCTGTGCACAGGAAGAATCAATTTACAGAACTTGTATAATTATAACAAGTCTAAAACACTTATTCTGGGTAGAATATTAGAACTATGAAGAACCTAAAGAGGAAAACAAATCCTTACTGCACTGTCCTGGTGGATCAAAACTGTGGGAAAAGAAAGCTAACACCAGTGGCACAGAGAATGCAGATATGGCTCAAAAATTCAAAGGGAAATGCTTCTATTTTAACAACCTCAGCTGTTATCAGTAATGCAGATAAGGGCTTTGTTCTAAAGGAAATCTCATTTCTAACCTGCAGTGTCTTCTAAGTGTGAGACATCTGAGAGCTCCTTTATAAACAGGGCTGTGGAACTGGGAAATTCAATTAATTCTCCTTGCTTTGGCAGCTCTTCAGTTCAGCACTACACACACCGTCACAAGCAAGACGTTACCCTCCCCTCTGCCCCACAGGGCCAAGCCCAATGGCAGACGCTCTCTGCTCCGTGGTGCTGATCCAGTGTTTCCACCATCCCTCAAAAGCGTGGTGCTTTTTGCAAGAGGACGAGTGTCCAGGACAACAGGACTGCAAATTATCAGCTTCTTCAGAGGTGTTTTTCTTTTTTAGGAGCGACTAAGCTACACTAACAGACAGACTACTGGAAAGTGCGCTCTCAGCAGTGCCACCACAGGAGCATATCGTAACCCTGTGAACTCTGGTCAGTAGTATTATATATCCACCGAACCACTAAGGACATTAAGCAAACACAGAAGAGAGGAGAAAAGATTCCAGTTGTCCCGAGCTTCCCACTCTCTGACCGCAAAACCGCACTCTCACATCAAATGGGGAATGAAACTCAAGGGACATTTTAATCCTACACCCCTGCTCTAATTAATAATCCTGCTTTATCAATATTTCATGGAGCTGTTATTGTCTCTTCTGACCATTACCCTTTTCATACAGCGCTCTGAGGTACGCTGCTCTGTGGTGACGTATGGGTCCTTTCAAGGTAACGGAAAACGTGGCACCCCCTTTCCTAGCGAGCGCCTTTCCAGCAGAGGCTGCTTCGGGACTAGCCTAGGAGACGGGCAGCTATTGCACATGCAACTGGGTAACAATTTGTGCAAAAAGATACACTGACTTAGCCCTAAATGACCCTTCTCCTCTGTGTCCCACTTCATCGCCATCGGACGGAAAAGAACACGTTCACATCCCGAAATCCAAAGCACGGATAACGTCGAGCACAACCGACGTCTGTGCTGGCATGGACACTCAGCTTAACACGGCACACGAGCAATTATGACAGGGAAATCTTACAATTCTCTGCAAACTAAAGCATTAAGGAGGAGGTGTGCTAAATGTAACAGAAATGCCCATCCTGCACCACAAAACCTCCACTCGTGACAACAAACTCACTCAGCTGCGTGCCTGATTCAGTACGCTGTGGTCGCACTCCCACACGGTGAAGAGGTTACTGCTGCTACCCAGTCACTCCCCAGCAGCTCCACCCGAGAGTACTCACGCTCTGCTTGCCATGCCCAACGGCAAATGCAGCAACTCCCCACACAGACGGTGGTAACACGATCAAGAATATTAACCCAGCAATTGGAAGTGCTTAAACTAATGTGAGTTGCCTTGATAAAAGGCAGCTCAAGAACAATTACATGCAGCTACCTGAAAAGTAAAATATGACACAGCCTGCACCACACTCCGTAAGGATCCTCTTCGGAAAACAGAATACATACTCCAAACCTTACATCAGTGCAGATCCATCAAGATTAGAACCTGCTGCAGCAGAATGCAGACACAGGGGAAGGCAGCACAAATTCATGGATATAGGAAGGGCTTTTCCTCTGTGTTCTTTAGTCTCCCAGTTTCTGAATATTGCACCTGTCATCTGCAAGGGAACTTACTGAAACCAAACACAAAACGTAAAAGGAAAACAAACGTGTAAGAGACAAACAACCTGCTGACAGAAGAGAAGCACAGGGCCTGTGGATTTTCTTGGTGCTGCCCAGCGTGTTTCTCTACAGGACAACTGTTACCAAAGCAGAGGTGGGGGCTGAAGTGTGGCAAGATAC
Organism: Eurypyga helias; assembly: GCF_000690775.1. Lineage (NCBI taxonomy): Eukaryota > Metazoa > Chordata > Aves > Eurypygiformes > Eurypygidae > Eurypyga > Eurypyga helias. The sequence goes on along the minus strand of NW_010243274.1, from coordinate 19,386 downwards.
TGGGACGCTTACACTTTCTTGTCAGACTGCACATTTTCCCCATTCCAGGCTTTTATGCATTATACAATATTAATATCATAACATGCAAGTTTCAATTGATGAACTGAAATACGATGAGGGAGCAGGGAAGCAGATGAATGGATCCCAGTTCAAAGGCTGGGCAATAGTGGCCTCCATGCATGAAAAGCAGTATCACAACAGTTACTGTTACTGGGGGGGAAAAAAAGAGAAAAGAAGTACATGGAGTTATCCCCACCCTTCAGTCACTACAGATTAACCATAGAAGCTTGGCACTCTTCTTCCCCAGCTCCCTAATGCAGCACCAGGATAAAGACCACAGTTTGGTCTCCCAGTAGTGAGGGGGAAAGCAAAGAAAGAAGTGGAGATGGAGGAAAAAGAAACATCAGAAGCAGGTTTAGGACTCCATATATTACATATGCTATTTATTTTTGTGTGTGTGTGAGGAGGCCAACCCAGTTCTCCTGTTCAGAGTGTATAAACCTGTAATTTCAGGACCCAGAAGTGAGCGACAAAGTTTGATGCCCAGTCAGAATTCCTTGCGCTCGCGTTCTGCACGAAGACAGAATTTCTGTGGAGAGTAAGGGAAAGGGTTGGAGACACAGAAATCACATCAAAGAAGTTTTTGCACTTTTAGCTCACAGAACAGAGATATTAAAATGGGAGGATTAAAAATAACGAAGAAACTGAGGTATTCATGGGCCAACAGGTAGAAGTCAGTGTGCCAGAGGAAGCCAGAGAGGTTGCTGGTTCCTGTGTGTCTTCTACACCTACCACCTGACTCAAAGCCCAGGGAAGTAATTAAAGACAGCCAGCAACTGCAGTAGGCTTTGGTTCCGACCCACAGAGAGCACGCTGCTAGGAAGCTCAGTTCTTCCACATTTCAACAGATTGTGACGACTGTGAGATTGCCAAAGGTCAGAAAAACTATGGAGAGGGGGAGTTGAGTCCTGGATATCATCTGTCCACTGAGTTAAGACACTAGATGATGCAAGCTTTGAGGGAACTTTCACGTCACCTGTTCTGCCTTTAGAGAGAAGCAAAGATGTGGATGCATTTTATTTTTTCACAGCAACGACACACGCAGAGAGCAGCAAACAGATGGAGGTGTCATATGCAGAGTGTGAAAAAGAAAAGAATAAAGCACGAGTGCCACTGCTGGAGATTATCGTGCCGTGAAATCCTGCTGGTAATGACCCCCCAGAAAAATGCCCCAATTTCTGCAGGCTGGGAGAAGCAGCGGCATAAGCAGAGGAACTTAACCTCAGAAACAGAAGGAGCCGAGGTGGGATGGGTCACTCACACCACAAAGCAAGGCAGGGCGTAGGACCTGGCAGGCCGACGGCTGCGTGCAGTCCAAGAGCGGCCCGCGTACCAGACTCTGGGAAAGTAACAGAACATCGGCGAGGAGGATTGGCAAACAAGCTCAGTGACTCGCAGCTGAGGTGTAGAAAAAGACATATATCACACTAACTGTTGTTTAGCCTTGAGCGTTGGACAAGCAGAGCACCTGAGTTTAGATAACACAGGCCTGCGAGACTCGGAGGTGTCCTATCAACCGTGCTTGAGATTCCTGCCCCGCTGTGGGAGAGATCAAAGCACAGCGGTAAACTAGGCCTGTGCGAGCGCCTGGAATACAAAAACAGCAGGTTTGGGGATCCTCCAGCAAGTGCCTGTGTCCCCACTTGTGTGCCTCTGCCTGGGCGCTGCTTCGGGGATCCCTCGGTTCGTGCCGTAATGAAAATAAATGTCCTCTGCATTCCAGACGGGGTTTTGTGGCTGTTCCTGCATCCCACCCGTGTCACACGCAGACGCTTGCTGTTGTAATCAACCCTGGCAGGATGCTGTTTACAGGAGTATTCATGCAAACGCTGAGCAGTGGAGCTCTTGAGAGGTATCAAGTGACAGAGTTATGCTTTTGGTTCCACCCACAAGCAGGGGAAAAAAAAAAAGTTGGAAAAGAGAAAACATTCCACACGTGGAAGGAACTAAACATTATCAATGGAAAAGGCTCAGTGTGGACTATCAAGGATTATGCATCCCCATCACAAAACATGCTAATGAGGTTTAACTGAGCAGCACAGACTTTGAGGAACACACTGTTTTAGCTATAAAAAGGTCTGGAGATGTTGTATTTTAGTCCTTTTGCCAGGAGGTTCTTCATTAAAACTGCTGTTAAATGGTAACTTGTTCAACTACAGAGGCTCTTTCTGCCAGGAGCTGTAAAAGGATGTTAGATGTTTCAGATATTGATTTCTATCTCATGCTCAACGTAGGTTTTTCTTCACAGCTCTGGTGCTCAGAGCAGAGAGAAGCAGCATTTTCCTGAAATCTCTAAGCAGAGCTTTTTTAACACAAGGTTCTCTGAACAGATCTTCCACATACTCCTCCATCCCATAACCCAGCAGCCATAATGAACCAAAGTGTTTGGCAACAGTGAATTGCTCAAAGAAATCCAAGACTTCTTTCTATACACGGGTCTCCCTCCGGGCCCTGAGTGGGTTGCAGTAGCACAGACCGTCGCTCTAACTAGCTGGGATCCAAACACTCTGCTGGATGGTGATTAAATATACGGAGTGTTACATGTCCATGATTGAAACACAGAGGCCCAGAGCACCGGAGAAACGCTTTCCACACAGAGCACGCCATAGCACTGGAAGTACTGGAAACACTGTCATGGGATTCCGTCACCAACTACCACTCTGAAGAAAAGAAATCCAGAACACAAAGGAGCAGTGAGAATGTTCAAATGTAAGGCTAGTTTTTTTCCTTCTTATTCCATGTGTAAGCCAGTTGTTGTAGATCTGTATGAGAATAGAGATGTTACACACACCCATTTGCTGCACAGATACTAGTCCAAGGAACTGTGCTAGTCCAGACAATTCAAGGCACTTTCTTCACTGTTACTGTGAGATTTGTGTGCTTCAAGGGGAAAACAAGTTAGGGTTGGGTTTTTTTTTCCTTTGAAAAGGCTGTCCTTTACAAAGATGTTGCTAACGGAGGATGCAAATACCTGCAGAACACACAGATACTTTCTAGTATCAACTGCAAATAAGACTTTCTTATAAAGTTATGCTTTTTTCTGGTATAATACTAATGCTGGAATAGGTCAGTACTGATCAGCATTTCGTAGTGGTTCTTGACAGCTTCTGACTGACCGGGCTGTGGTCCCCGCTGCTTAAGCAGACTGTAGAAAAAGGCAAAGCAAAAGCACAGACAAGGCAAACACGTCTGGCTCAGCAATTTAAATATATGAAAGTAAGTGTGGCTTTATAGTCCTTTAATTATGTATGGCATCTGAATTATGTATGGAACAGAGGACATGCAGGAATTCTGGTGGAAAGCAGCAGCACTGTGCAATAGTATTTCCTCACCCAGGATAAGACATGAATGTGCCCTACAACAGTTTTGCTCCAGTTTAATAGAATCCCGGAATTCCCAGAGAATCTGCACACCCATTCTCACTGCAAGAAGGTGTCCTGTGTGCTCCAGAAATTCCCTGTAGCCCCCTTGGAAAAATACATTTATGTTGCTGGTGAGCAGAAACTTTCTCCTATATCCTGCTGTACTCTCATTTCTCACAGAATCACAGAGTGATTTGGGTGGGAGGGACCTTAAAGCCCACCCAATCCCACCCCCTGCCATGGGCAGGGACACCTTCCACTAGACCAGGTTGCTCAAAGACCTGTCCAGCCTGGCCTTTAACACTTCCAGGGATGGGGCATCCACAGCTTCTCTGGGCAACCTGTCCCAGTGTCTCCCCACCCTCTCCGGGAAGAACAACTTCTGCTATCTAAACAGAACCTAGGAACTTCACACCCGTAAGCCTGCAAGACCTAACCGACCTAAATGTGAAGTGTTTAAATACAGAATATATGTCACGCCTTTCATACTGGTCAGTGGTTTTGTAAGGTATGTCAAGTCCCAGAATCGTTCAGGTTATCCTGGGACTTTACCTAATCAGCAATTCTACTGTTCTGTTGAAAAGTATGACTGGTTTTGCTACTCTAATTCAGTATTTACACCTCCACTATTTTTGCCAGGGACAGCAAGGAATCAACTCTTACCGTGTCATACAATCTAGCTGTAATGTCACTTGGAAACAAAAGTTTTAAGGGTTTATTTGGTGTTGTCAGGCCAGGACTACACACACAGTGATGACAACACCACCACTCATCATCACATCAGGTTTTGCCATTGCTACCTATAGTGGATCTATAACAAATGTATAGATATACAAATGATCCATTAGTACAAGTCCTGTGTTGTATCCTTAATTCCATTCGCTTCTTTCCATTTGCTTTTGTTTTCTAGTTTATGTTCTTAATTTTAAACACACAGTTGTGTCTCATACATTAATAACTAAATACTTTTTAGAGAAGTGGTAGTAGATAAACTATTAATCCTCTGAGACAGTTTTACAGGTTGATCTGTCCTTACCCATTTCAGCAGTCAGACAGCAACATGAAGCATTCCTCCTTCCCCATCCCGCCACCTCTTTAGACCAGGCCCGTACCTTGCACTGGGCAACATATTACACACTGCTCCCCAGAGCTACGCCTCAAGCAGAGAACAGTAGCTGTCACCTTCAGAGTCACACATGCAGGCTGATGTTTGGTTTCCTTCCCAGCACATTCCCCTGTGTGAGTTTCTGAAACTCCGGGTCCACTTTTACATAACGGACGTTTGTGGTTTACCTTTCCCTCCGGCACACTGCCCATCCTTGAGGCTGCTGCCCGCAGCGCAGCCCTGCAGCGAGGCCTCCGGACCGGGCCGACAGCAGGCAGGGACATCCAAGTGCCACTTCCAGCAGAGGTTGGGTGCCGCACCGCACTTCTGGTTCCCCAGAATGCGTCGGGCATGCTTATTCTCTGCCCAAGGTGACTCTCAAGATTATTTCTTGCCTCCTCATTAATTATGATACATATTTATAGACAAATTAAAGATTCAAACTTAAACATTTATTCAATTAACCACTTTGCGTTCCAGTAGAATAAACAGTATCAAATCAATTCATTAGCTCTGGGGTTCGTGACAATTTGACACGTTCACTTTCTGTCTCCTCGCTGTGGTATCCCATCTCACACAAGAGTTAAACCATCAACACCAGCAGTTATCTTTGGAACAGAGGGAGCATGAGAAGTTCTGAACCATCAAACCATTTGCTTCAACTCACAGTGAACAGCAAATGGATTTCCTGCAATAATCAAATTAGGCTCGCTTCTACACCCCTCTTCCAAAGATACCGCGTCGAATCTTTAAGTCTTTAGCTGATAATTCAGTTACTGGCTTATTGAGAGCAACTATAAACACAGTATATGTTACTCACTGCGATTTGGGTCATGACCTGAATAAACAATATCCTACAAACAGTCACTTTCAAATGCCTGTTTCCCGAGACCTTGCTTATCTCCCCTTCCGAGGAAACAGCGTATTTTATTCCTTAAACATGCTGCAACAGTTCTGATCCTATGGCCACAAGCTTCAGTCCCACAAGAGGGGCAGCCCCTGCCTTCAGCAGCTTTGCCCAACTCCCGAGCCAGCTGCCAGGTCTACCACAAGCATAACCTTGCAGGTCAAGCCAAGGGGACCTATGCAAATGCACGCAATGTTCCCCCTTCTGCAACCATGCTCTCCACTTTTTGGTTCACAGCCTTTTCAAAACCTTGATGACACTGTGAACCTCAAATGCATACAGCAGTAACTATTCCTTTGATCGATGAAGGGAACTGACAGCTTCACATCTGCAGGACTTTCACAGAAGGACTGGGCTGAACACTCTGAGCTAAGTTCATGCCTCTCCTTGGGTATACAGGCTCTTACTGCTCCCTGCAGATGTGGTACCCAGCCCTTACTCCTCCCTGCCCAAGTCCCCAGCTCTGTAGTGCCCTAATGCCTAAGTGACACACAGAGTTGCAGAACATCACTGCTGACAGGCTCCAAGCCAGGATGCCCCCAATTATACAACAGTTAGTAAAGCAGGATTAGGAAAAAAGGCTCTTTAAGGACAAGTAACTTTTATCAACTGTTTTTTTCTGACAGGAAACTTTGGACAGACTGTACAAGTTGAACTTCAGGACAAAAGTTTATAAACCACAGGCATTTAACCTCAGAAATAAATATCACAAACCTTTCCAATAATGGTAATTTCACCTAAGAATAACTGTTTGTTTTGTCCGCATAAGAAAACTCTAATCTAGAAACACTGGCATAATTAAATCATCCTAGTATAAACCATTTCATAACCGCCCAGTTAACAGAAACTCATCTAGCCCATTCCCCAGGCTAGCCAGGCCGGCTCTGTGGACACCAGCTGCACCACATCAGAGGAGTGCTCTATTTACAAGGCATGCTTGTATCCAAATACTGCAGACCTCTCCTGACACTCTACATGAGCACAGAGAGTAAGCATAAATACACAGAGATGTTTCAGCAGTGGTAACTTCCAGGATCTAGAATAATTATTACTGCTGCTGAAAATCTGTTAGCTTTCCACGAAGAAGCAAATCTGGGTTAAAATCAGAGCAGGCAGTAACTCTGTGTGTAAGACAGAAACCAGCTAACAAGAGGTACAGATTCTCAACAGAAGCGGTTACTGCGGAGGCTGAACATACTACCTACCAAACTTCCATTAATTCACAACTATGTCACTTAGAATAGTATTTTTCATCCATTACATTAACATCTTCCAAACCCAAGTCACAGCTGTTAGAGCTGCGAAATCTCCTTTTGCCTCTTATTTCAGCACAGATGGGCAGTTACCACAGCTGGTATCCCTCTATTACACCTGCTTATGTTTGAGTTTACCATTCCATATGTGTACTCCTCTATTTCCTGAAGCACCTAGTTCTAGAACTGTATATTGCATGTTTGGTGCCCCAAGTGCTGCACCTTTCTCTTTTGCTTCCTTACTGGACACAAAGCCTGGAAAAATACAAATGTACGAATACGATAAACCAAATTCCTACAAATCCTTCTTTTGGAAAAGTTCAGGTAAGAACAAAAATTTGCATGTGGGATTTCACAGGAAGCAAGTGGTTTATGATGTTTATCAACTATTATTATGGCTTTTCGAATCAGGGTATCCAGACTCTTAAGTAACGATGACAACAGCATTGACCTTTGCATCCATCCAAATATCCAGAAATACTGGCTGTCTGTCAATCTTTCCTTATCAGTGGATCCAGCTTCTTCCTCGAACAGATCTTTATCTTCACAGAAATTTGGGAAGATACTGTATTTTTAGATCACACAATTCTCACCAGGTCAACCAAAACCCTTTCCCAGTCACTGCCACACGATTCAGGAAACCCTTATAACACAGCACAGCTTAATTCTGCCCTCAGCATCCCAGTCTTGCATCCATGCACTTTGGCCCATTTCCCTTATTCCAAGCCTGTAGACTCTTCTGCTTTTCAAGTATTTAAGCACTTAAGATTTGCTAATGCATCTTTTAATCTGCAGCTCTCCCATGGCTTTGCTGGACTAGACACATGGCGCACGCTGCACAGCTTTAGAAAGAAAAGGATGCAAATATCCTTGGAGTGGCTCAGCTGGAAGAGCGCAGCAAACAGCATGTGGCCCTGAGCAGAGGCCACGCTCACTGTCACACTACCTGCTGAGCACAGCCGCCGGCTTTCAGAGCATTATACAAAGGGCACCACTGTAACAATGACAAAGACAGCCAGCACTACCGGCATGGTGTTTAATGAGCAACACCGACCGTGGCATTTGGAGACTGACAGTTTAGGTTTGGTGGTTGTTGGGGTTTTTCAACCCCCAATTTCCATCACCTTTCAAATAATAAAGTGTCTGAATTAATCAGTCGGTTCTGAGAAAGCAGCATGTCTGATTTCAAACCTTTTTGCAAAAACCACGCATGGATGTCCTTCAAGGCCAGCACAAGTCTTCTGCAAAGAAAGCAGTTTGAGAAGACCACACTACCCTTGCTCAGAAACCATTTTGCCTTCACAGGATCTGAACTACAATTTGAATGCTGATGCCCTGTTACAACAGAGACAGGAGAAGAATTGCAAAGAACAGAACAATTATCAGGATAAGGTATTACTCACAAACTGAAGGAACGGGTCACGACAAACTTCTGGTATCAGTTCTTTCCCTGCTTGAGACTTCTGCAGAAGCAAAACAGAAGATCCAACAAAAAAAATATTTAGTAATTAAAAAACCCAATAACCCATGCTAGATACTTCTACTCTTCCCCTTTAAATTCTCCACAGAACAGTGTTTTTGTAGCTGCCAGTTCTGTGACCTTGCTGGAAGTCACCAAGCCAGAGATCAATTAGCGAGCACGGAATAGAGAAGCAGTTGACTGCATTCTGCCTGGTCCCTTGGGAAGAGCAGCTGTGCTTCAGGGTACAACCAGCATAAGCCTGGAAGATCGTTACCCAGTGGGAGCACTGATACGCAGGTTGGTTACCAACTGCGAGACGCACAATGCAGCAGAACTGAAAGGCAACGGGAATAATAATTTCCAATAATCGTTACCCAGTGGGAGCACTGATACGCAGGTTGGTTACCAACTGCGAGACGCACAATGCAGCAGAACTGAAAGGCAACAGGAAAGCCTCCTTCCCCACTTCAATTTTTCCAATAATTGAAAAACATTTCAGTGTTGCACACAATGAAACCTCTTTACACTAAACGATGTCCACAACAAATACACCGCGCTGGCCTCAAACACGCAGATCATGAACGTCCTACTGAAGCGCCCGTAGGAAGCTGTCCTCTAAAGGTACTGCATACTCTTCACATCCCCCACCTAATCACTTACCAGAGTGGGGAGAAGTGTCTGTGAAGATTAATTGGGAATATGCAAAATAAATTAAAACTTTTTTGAATCTCCGAAAAGGTTTCCTGGCTATCATTAGCAACGGAAGGGAAGCATCATCGGTAACATTTAGGCAACGTCAAAACACCCACCATCTTCAACGTACCTTAGAGCAGGATGGTGTTTGTCTTTGAATGGGAAACTCCGTGCAGAGGGTGGAATTCCTTAAGAGGGAAAGAAAAAGGAAAGTATTTTGCAGCAGCAGTACTGAAACCTTGAAGGCAGATAGCTCGTTATTCTGCTCGGCAACACGGACTGCCTTGGAATACGTTATCCAGAGGCACAGCAAACGTTTTTAGGCAAACTCCATAAACCCCCAGCAGATCAGCACTATCCCGCGTTTCAGAGTCAGGATGAACCAAAACACAGAATGCAGATTTTCTTGTGCTACACACCAACCTACAGTGACAGAGAAGGGCAGTAGCCCCAGCAGCTTGACTTCCAGTTGCTGATCTGAACTACCACACAAGTTCCCAGAGAGGACAGAGCCCTTCCTTCCCGACACCTCCAGAGAAGCAGCAGTGGGAACCCTCTGCTGTCCCCTATGACCCACAGTCATTTCCAATCCACTTCTGACAGAGTTCCTGCACGTGCTGCAGCTTCTATTTTCCCTTTCACACAGAAGACTAACAGAGAGAATTTGGAATTACAGGAGTTGGGTGCTCTTTGCATCCACCAAAAGCTACTGCTACCTGATTTGTCTGGCTTGTGCTTCTGTGCCAAAGGGAGAGGCAAAATAACACATAGAAGAGACTTTTAGAAGTGGCAAGGGGTAGGGAAAACGGTAGTTGGTATTTTGGAAGACTACTGAAATCGCTTATCCCATGCAAAGAGACCCCATCTCCCCCAGATCTTGACTAAATTACTGGTTTCTGGTCTCAGCCTCACGCCCTGCAGTTCGTATTAGCAGGGGCACAGAACAGCGACTTGAATAATGAAACTATCAAACCCCGAAGTTCTAACTTGTCGATTAGATCAGGGATGTAAACACAACTGCAGAAGGAAGTGTCCACGAAGGGATGTCAGGAGGACTCATTTCTGTGTTTCACTCCCCATCTCCAGTGACCCTCATGGTACTCAGAAACAAATCAATTAGCCACGTGGCTCCTGACAAGGGAAGAGGACCTATTTGCAAGCCAGCAGGAACATCCCAACACTCAGCCTCAGTAAAACTGCTTCACAGCACCTCACTAGAGAGTTGACGGGGGTCAGGTAGCACTGTCTGCAAAAGCTGACTGATGATAAACCACTTTGGGACACAGAGCAGGAGAATTTCAAAGATGAGCCCCTTTTAAATTTTAAATATGAGCATTTTAAATTCTATCCTGAAGAAGTTACCAGGAAACATAATGAATGATGATGATCCCACGCTAATTCTCAATGCTACAATGCACCTGTATGTACTGAATTTCACAGCCATCGTGTTACCTGTGACTACACCAGCAGTCCAGGGATGGAAAGCCAAGGACAGTGACCCAGACCTCTGTGGTTCCCAGCAAAGGGCCCCAACTGCTGAATGTCTGTGGAATACAATTGTGGGGCTTTCCACTGGAAAGATTCAGCTGCTGACTGTATCCAAACACTATATCCTCAGTACTACGTGACCTCCAGCTCTTCAGTATTTAAATCAGTACATAAATATTTCACATACACCTTAGTCTAAAATAAGTCACCTGCCTGGTTACCACAACGGTACAAGTCTGTCTGCTTACCTGAATTTGCAGGCAACGACAATGCTATTTGTGTGAGATACTATTCCGTCAGGCCTCCCAAAAGAAACCTGAGAGATCAATAGTCCTTAAATAAGTAATTAGAAGAGCTGAAATAATTGAGGTCATCAAACAGCAAGTGGGATAAATAAAAAGTCATGGCTCTGTGAACACCTGCATTTAATAGAGTTTTTATATTTATTTCTTGAGTTAAATGATAGAAAGGCTGCACACCAAAGCAGAGGAGGCAGAATTGCTCAACAGCATCTATAATGGGAAAGCAAAATAGGACAACAAGAGATACCTGCATTAAAATTATTTGGTGGGTTAGTTAAAAATATTTTAGTGTACCGGACCATATCTGCTTGTTCTAAAACTTGACCTACTTCGAGACGAACAGACATCAGAACTAAAAACTGCTCTAACCCCGCGGTGCGGTACTGGGTTTGGGGACCAATACTTTCAGGCAACACTCACAGCAGCTCAACAAGGTCAGTATTTTATCCCAAGGGCCCAGCTTGTGAACATTTTCCAAATGCCACTGAATCCTGGCTGTAGTCTCACAGAATTTTTAATAAAGTTATAAAACTACTTCATTATAACCAAAACTCTCATCAGAGCAAGATTCTTAGAGCAGAAGTGTTTTATTTCTATCTGACACTTAATGATTATGCCTAAGCATTCTCCCCTTTCTGTTGATGAAAATTAATCTTGGTAAAGCTTTTTTTTAAACTATTATTATTATGACAACACTGCCAAATGCACTCAGACAAACTCCGACTCAAGTTCTCGACTGCAGGGTTATTGATAGACACTCAGCTAGTGCTTCCATCAAAAACTACGGATCGCCATAGACAAGAACAGATATGGGAAAGAGAAACATGCAGTTAAAAAAACAAAGGGGAAAAAAAAACCCACTACCGAAAACAAAAACTTTTTGTACCAGAAACAGATTGAAAACAGAAAGAAAATTAGCATTTAGGAATAAAAAAGCCTATTCACTGTTGATGTTAAATACAACACCCGCAGAGATGGAAGCTGCGTTTGTTTTTGAAAGCAGCATAAACATTAAAGATAAGCCAAAAGCATTTAGAAAATACGGATGCAGTACAAAGGCTCATGTGATGAGAGATATTTTGCTTTTAATCTTGACCTGGAAAACCTCTTGTACGACAGGGCCCCTTTTCAGTGGAGTCAGTCCTGCCTAGCTGCTCTGCCCATTAGTGATAAAAAGGCCACCCAAGCTGGTTCTGCTTTGGAATGATGGCAGGTTTTCAATCCTAAACTCCCAAGGGAAAACAAAGAAAAACCCCTCATATTCCTAAGGCCCTGCACTAAACTCTTGTTTCCCTTATCTGGGCCAGTCACACTAAACAATAACCCTTAGAACTGCATCTTCGTTTGTCTACAAAGGACATTAATATTTCCTCAAGTACTTATCTACTTGCCACTGATATATATGAAAATATTTATCTCCTATCGATAGGCGATAAACGTGCATCGTATCCCACCCATACAACGGAAAGACCAGCTGATCTCCATCATGTCAACAACCCCAGTAATCCGTAACGGCTAACCACCTCACCCACGATCACTGCGAGGATCGAATCTCCAAGGTGCATTACAACCTATCACGACTGAAAACTCTGGGCACCTCTGTGAAATTCGGTCCCACCCTGGATGTCCGTTCGTACAGCCCAGGCTCCTCTAGGGAGGAGGACTGTGGACCAACGGTCAATCTTCGGAACTGCTGTACAAGACACTGCCAACCCCACGTGCACAGCTCCCACGCGACTGCGGAGCCTTCTTTCCGCCACCTTTCCTTGCACAGACACCCTGAAACCAGCCGACCCTGTGCACAACAGGCCAAAGCACCTCCGTTCACAGGAAAACGTTAAAGGCCAGCTGGTATATCAACACCCCATCTCCCAAAGGAGAGATGTGAAGGATCAGGAGACTTCACATGATCATTTAGGGCCCCATATTTATTTGGGATTTTAATTAAATGTTCGCTGAAGGTTGGCAATACTATTTGTTTCCAGGCCTTCGGATGCATGAGGAATGCTCTGCGGGGTCGGCTGAGTGCCCGGGTGTAGCCTGGTGCCGTGTCCCAAAGCAGGAGACAGCACCCTGAGAACGTTCTGTCTCCAGGGTCCACAAGTGTTGCTCCAGTGATGTCAGAGGGTAGGAAGCCAGTAACTACTGCTTTGCCTCACTTCCCTCTCTGTAGGGACTGACACTGTACCATCAACAACAACATCATCATCATCAAGTTTGTTGATTGCACCAACCTGCAGAAACACCTTGAGACAGGAATTAAAATTACCTCCAGGCCTACAGGAGCCCTCTCCTATGCCAGTGACAAGCAGCATGGCAGCAGTCCTTTGAGAGTTCATTCTCCTTCCATTTGGGCAATAATAAAAAACCCATTAAACGAACTACAAAGTTTTAATTTCTCAGTAGAAAACGCCTCTGCACAGGCACACATTTCAAAGCAGCCTGTTCACTGCTGTGAGGTTTGTCACGGCCACCGGTGGTAAAGTCTGAATTACCCGTGAAGCAGATGCCAGATGGGGGTGAGCATGCGAATACTGGACTGAAGACAGCGCAGTCTAACACAAATATATATATAAGATACATGATCTTATAGAAAAAGGGGATGAAAGCATCTCTGGGTACGAATGGTGCAGGACGCTGCCGATTTGCAGGCTCACTGCAGCCAACTGCACCCGGGCTGGTGCAGTGAGGGTGGCACCACAGGGACCGTAACGCTGAGCCGGCAGAGCCCACGGCGATTCTCTGGCTAGCACACGGCACACCGCGTACCACGACACCCCGCGAAGCCGGAGGCATCAAACACAAACGTGAAATCAGAAGATTAACAAGTACAGCAGCACATGTTGAGATAGGCACTCTTTTTTTAACCTAGACCTTTGTTGGTTTTAATAATTGATATAAAGTAGCAAATGACTCACTAATTGCACTTCTAAACTGTAACCCAACCTGGAATCAATCACACATGGCACAACTTCTGTTCTTATTTGAAGCTAAACCCACCACAGCGCATGCAGTAGCCTCTCTAATAATTGCATTAGTCATAACTTGAAAGTCTTTCCCACTTACTTGGTTCCAGTTTTGCCTGCTTTTCAGGCAGATCCTCATCCCTATCGCTACAGCGATCTCTGAAATGTTACCCCACAGCGTCTGCTCTGGGACTTGAAGAGCACCGTGGTACATTTAACGGTGTGATTCCTCCGCTTTTAGTGTCTAATTTTTCTCCAGTACCGTTTTCTCTCCTTTGCTCCAGTCCAAAGTCAAACTACCGTCGTTCAGGATTGCACCAGGCAAAACTCTCAGTAATGAGTTAGGCACACAAAGAACTGCCAGATCTGTGCGTGTCATCTGTTTTGCAGCACAGGTTCCAGGTTTTTAACTACCTTCCACATTGGAGAGTCAGTCTTCTGCTTGAACCTCTCCCTTTTAGGCCCGAGATACACTTTTTCTTTTAAATGAACACTTTAAATGAGATCTCATAAGCATTTTTCCGAATAAAACTGCTACATCACGCCACAGATGAACCACCTAGTAGCCACGGGCCAAACAAAACTGAAGGCAGAATGGAATGGAATGAAACAATGAGAGCCGGGATCAAGTGTACAGAAAACAAGGTAAATTATGACATCAAGGAACACTGTGGGATGCTCAAGGAACAGCGAGATGGCATTTCAGAGCTACTGAACGTGAACTCAACTACTGCAGGATCCTCACTAGCAAACAGACATGTTAGAGCCCACGTTTCACACAGATTCACAGAGTGGAAGGGGTTGGAAGGGACCTCTAGAGATCTAGTCCAACCCCCTTGCCAGAGCAGGATCCCCTAGAGTAGATCACACAGGAACAAGTCCAGGGGCTTTGGAAAGTCTCCAGGAGAGGAGACTCCACCACCTCTCTGGGCAGCCTGTTCCAGTGCTCTGTCACTGAAGAAGGGTTTCCTCATGTTCAGGTTGAACCTTCTGTTTCCAGTTTATGGCCACTGCCCCTCGTCCTGTCACCGGACACCCCTGAGAAGAGCCTGGCCCTATCCTCCTGACACCCCCCCTTTAGATATGGATAACATTGATAAGATACCCCTCAGCCTCCTCTTCTCCAGCTGAACAGCCCCAGCTCTCCCAGCCTTTCCTCATGTGGAAGGTGCTCCAGGCCCTTCATCATCGTCATGGCCCTGTGCTGGCCCCTCTCCAGTAGCTCCTTGTCCTTGAGCTGAGGAGCCCAGAACTGGACACAGCACTCCAGGGGAGGCCTCCCCAGAGCAGAGCAGAGAGGAGGATAACTCCCCTCGACCTGCTGGCCACGCTCTTCTTAACGCACCCCAGGGTGCCCTTGGCCTTCTTGACCGTGAGGTCACACTGTTGGCTCGTGGTCATCCTGCTGCCCAGTAGGAGTCCAAGGTCCTTTTCCCCAGAGCTGCCCTCCAACAGAGCAGCCCCCAGACTGTCCTGATCCATGGGCTGTTCCTCCCCAGATGCAGTACTTGACAACTTGCCCTCACTGAACTGCATTCTACTTCTCCCCGCTCAGCTCTCCCGCCTGCCCAGCTCACGTGGGATGGCAGCACGGCCTGCTGGCATGGCATCCTCCCCCTATGGCAGCACGGCCTGCTGGCATGGCAGCAGCTCCTCCCAGTTTGGTATGGGCTGCAAACTTGCTGGGAGGACATTCCATCCCTCTGTCCACAAAACTCAGCAGCCCACGCACCCCGAGCTATGCAGTGAGACCCCAGGCTTAAGTCAGTCAGTCCAGCACGGACAGGGTGTAGGGAGTCGGATGAGCTCAGGAGATCAATACCCACACACAATTACACCTACCACCAGCAACCTTTATCTACCCAGCAAAGACTGTCCTAGCGCTCATAGCACGGCGGGTTCCTTCTCCCCCCGCTGTGAACCTTCTGCCCACGTCCTGCAGAGACACAGATTCATTAAAACCCGCCAAGTTCTCACTGCTGATTCCCCTTCCCGCACCCCCAGACCGCTCCCAGGAATTGGCTCCTCCAACGTTTAGCCTTTGATTTTTAGTGCAGATGCGCAGAATTTTTTTATTGACTCTGGGTTTTAATACTTGCACAGTCGCCCTGGAAAGATGGGATTTAAAAAAAAAAAACAACCTTAGCCTCTCTGAATGCAGCTTTAATCCGCTCAACATCTATTTTTATGCTGCTTATAATGTAACCCTTTAACTTTCACCTTCTGCTCTCTATGTAGTTTTGTTTTGGGGTTTTTTTAGAAGCCAGATGACATCATGACTTTCCACTTTGTTTTCTGTATCCTTTGGCATTCTACCTCCCTTCTGTCCTCATGACTTCTCTCCACACAAGCAACTACAGCAAGAGAGCAGCGTGGCTCTGGACACTGGTTCACGTCGGATGGAATTGTTTCCGACTTCATTCTCATCATTAAAGTCGAGCTGCTTTTACAAACTTCAAGATTTCCTTCAAACCCCTTCACATTTGCAAGTCATCTTCTTAGCTTATCATCCTTCTAAATCCAAGCCTCCAGCACGTACCAAACTTCAAAGCATACAAACAGCCCCATCAAATGTGCGACCAGTCCCACTGAAATTCAAGTTAAGCACATGTAATTATTTGTTTTTATAGATTAAAAAGATGCAAAGTCAAACAAGCTCCTTTTCAAATTCTCCAATTCTATGGGAAGTTCTTGCGAGCTTATGAGACTAATTTCACATGTAAAGATAGCTTTCTCGCTGCAGATTTTTAAAATACATGCCTCACGCAGAGTTGGGGTTTTTTTCCCCAAGTCAAAGTCCGCCCTCAGATGTCTTTGCACAAATCCCATTAACTTTAGTACATGTCTGAAGGCAGAATTTGAAACCTGTGAAGAACTGGGTCACTGGACAATGGCGAGTCTCAGACAGAGATTTCTTTTACAACAACCGAAAAATATCTCCTCCCTCAGGCGCTGTGTGAACATTCCCATTTGTCTGTAAACAATACCAAACACTTGAAACTGGGCAGGTTATGTTTCAACCCCGCTCAGTTGGGATTTTCCTCTTTGCTGTAGCTAATAGCCGCTTAGTCCTCAATGCAGCACCCGCAGCTGATGCTGCATCACCCAACCACACCAGCCCAGGGGCTGCCTCCCTGCAGACTGCAGCGCCTGCTTCTCTCCGACTCAGAACCGGCAGCTACCAACAACTTGTCCTGAAGTTTTCTGTAAACCCCCGCGGGTTTTCTGCTCCTCAGGAAATCTCCTTTCACACGATGCTCATATATACTAGCTCCTGCCTCATCTCCCTTTTTTTATTTAACACTGGCAATATAATTTCTTTATCACACTTACGGAATAGAGCATAATCAGGTATGAGATCTGCAAGCAGGAAAATCAGTCCAGAACAGAGATTTTTTTTTTTACCAGTTCTATGTTTATCGTGTCAGAAAACATCAATGAAATACTCTTAGCAGACCACGACTGTTCTCTGCATTAACGTCTCTGAGCTGCGTACTGTTCTCATACGATTGGTTTTATCCCACCACATACACTTGTTACAGCACAAAACCTACACAGCACTTAAAATCAGACCATCCTAACCTGCTCCGGCCCATCGGGAGACACAAAGAGAGAGGACAAGCCGCTGCGTGGCATTCAGAAGTTAACTACGAGTTCCCTTCTCACACTCACTTTTCCTAGAAAGTTTAATGTTCCACAATCATTCAGATCCTCAACCTCTTTAGAACAGCCTACTGGAATGAGCACAGGGCTTGGAATTCTAATCCAGACTATGCTACTTGCGTGTAACTTATTCTCTGCATCTCTACAGCCTTTGTGATTCTCCCAGTTGTTGAAGGGATGCTGGTAACATTCAAGAACGCATGACAATATCCTGAGTATTGCTATGGAAAGATCTGCAGGAAACACACATTATTTCCAACCTAGTTACACATATAAAAAAACCAAACAAACAAAACAACTTTCTACTCCAGTATTTTGTCCCAAGCAACAGTATAATTACTGTTAATTAAGCTTCATCAAGGTAAATCTAATTCCAGGTTGCTTTTGGAGCAATTCAAGTCCCCATCTCTTACTGAGTACACTTAGAGCTATAAATTCAATATTCTTCCTCTTTATTCCACAAAGCCTAAAAACAGATATTAACTTTTTTTTCCAAACCTCAGATGTTCTTTTGCTTGTTAAATTTATACACTTGTACTGTGGCGTTAAAGCTCTCCCAATCCCCTGTATTCTAAATTAATCTATCAATCCCTTTTCCTCTGTGTTTTTGCCCTTGGCAAATCATTAGCCCAAGGGAGAACTCAACAGAAAAATTCAAGATTTCACTCAGATCACAGCTGAAAATGCCTTTCTTCTGCCTCTGCAAAAGTTTCATGATCTGAGATGCCATCTCTTGCAGATTTTTCTCTCCTTACTACATTTCCAGCTTCACTGCACAGTCACCACTTCCTCACAGCTGCCCCTTCCCATTCCACTACCTCCTCCAGCAGCCTCCCTCTGGGCTGTATTTGCACCGTGTCTCTATTTGCTGTAATCAATTTCAAATAAAAATCTTCTCAGCATTAAGTCCTTGGACCAGTCCTTGACTTTCTAGCTATTATCTTCAAGGCCTTCACTGATATTTTAAGGCCACACAGGAGATTCAGTTCATTGCTTTGAAATCTTTTGATTGTAGACTTGAAAGCAGTAATTGAGATTCCTGAGATTTGTTTTTCCTTTCAACCCATAAACATCACGGGACACAAGTTCTACAGAAGCAGAGCGACGTCTGCCTGTTCAGCACTAGGGTGACACTTCAGCCAGGCCCGCAAGGAAGTATACAAAATGTAAATTTAATCTGAACACGCTGGACCTCTCACTGCACATGAACACGTGTAAAGTTAGCCATGCACACGTGTTTTCTACTTTCACTCTAACGCTGCAAATCCCTCTACTGAAAGAAAGTCACTGTTCCACTTCGGCACTGCAAATCCCCTGATCCTGCTGCCTTTTGCCAAAGTCCCCTGGCAGGCTGCTTCAGCGCAGCATGCTGTGCACTGATCCTTTCGGCACAGCTCCCCAGTCAGCCGTCCCTCACCTTTACAGCCTGTACAAAATCAGTTCTGAAAAGTGTAAAAAGCGGTATTACACACAACTGCCATGGCCTTACATGTTGAAAGCTGAGTTTGAAAAGGCACTCAACCTAGGAAACCCGGCAGAAATTTTGAAGCACTCACGTGAAGACGAGACATCATTCAGCCATCTGAATGTTGAGGCAAAACCAAAAAGGGTCTGTGGAACGCCCAGCCAACGAGTAAAACACCCACCAGTCTCAACCCTCCCTCCTCACACCTGCAGCCTTCCCAGCACTTCCCTGAAGAGTGGGATGAACAACAGTGCTTGGGGCTGGCCTCAACCTCACAGCAGTGCCCATCTGCTCCAGAACGGTCAGATGTCTGGGATTAGGCAGAATTATCCCAGGGCAGCTGAAAGCTAACTCGAACCCCTTTGTTTTGATCTCTACACCAGAAAGACGGAGATCGCTGAAGGCCGTGTTCCTCGTGAAGCCCAACCTGCCTGAGCACACAAAGCCCGTGATTTTAACGTCCTCAGACTACCACCCAGGATTCCATTCGGAGAACAACCACGCGCATGGAAACACTGCTTCTCGGCTCAATTTAGGAAACTCCCGCCTTCTGCGCTGCTTCAGATTTTGCGGCGGGATGTAAAACCCATCGAGGACGGGCACTGCCTGGGTAAGGGGTGTCAGGGCCCTGCCTCACACCTCACCCCCGCCCCATCCCTC